>NC_035441.2:22047905-22169158 GCF_002127325.2 Helianthus annuus | reverse complement strand
AAGCAACTGATGAAGGCAGTGGTAAGGAAGTAGTGGATGATTTTCACTATCAGTGGATAGCATATCAGTGGATAAGACACTGCTTTTGAACAACAGAGGTTATCAACAAATGAGAGAACAGGGGTTGCCTTTCAGCAGTGGGCAGGCCTTTTGAAGTAGAGCAGACTTTTGAACAATCAGTGGTTATGGCAGACTTTTAAGGATTTTAATGAAATTTTCATTTTTAGCTATTTTTAAGGATGGATTTTGATTTTCTGAAAACATTTTGTTGCTTTTATTCATAGAAAAACAAGATGTTGCTTGTTATTCCATGTTTAGCATCCCAATCCTAGAGACCAGACTTTCAAAAGTGGCTGTATCAAGTGCTTTTGTGAGCACATCTGCCAGCTGGTCTTTAGTTGGGACATGATGCAGAGAAATCAAACCTTTTTCATAGCAATCCCTCACAAAGTGATGTCTGATGTCGATGTGCTTTGTGGTAGAGTGGGAAACTGGATTTTTGATGATATTTTCTGCTGCCTGGCTGTCCAACATGAGTGGTGTCTTTAAGGCAGTGATACCAAATCCAGTAACTGATTTTGAAGCAACAGGAGTTGGGCTGTACAGCTTGCAGCAGCAATGTATTCAGCCTCAGCAGTGGATGTTGAAACTGCTGCTTGCTTTTTGCTTTGCCAAGAAACTAAGCAATCACCTAGAAACTGGCACCCTCCTGAAGTGGACTTCCTTGTGGTGTGACATCCAGCGAAGTCACTGTCTGAAAAACCTGAAAGCTTGATATTCCCATTAGCTGGATACCAGATACCAAGTGTGGGAGCACCTTTTATGTATCTGAGAATCCTTTTTACAGCAATGAGGTTTGATTTTATGGGAGCTGATTGACTTCTTGCACATACACATGTTGCAAACATGATGTCTGGTCTAGATGCAGTTAGGTACAATAAAGACCCAATCATGCTTCTATAAAGTGTTTGGTCAATCAGCTCATCCTTTTCATCAGACATGACCAGCTTATTTGTTGCCATGGGTATGCTGCATGGTTTACAATCATTCATATCAAATTTGGTTAAAAGTTCTTTAGCATATTTGCTTTGATGAATGAAAGTTCCATTTTATAATTGCTGTACTTGGAGACCAAGAAAGCATTGTAGCTCACCCATTGCACTCATTTCAAACTCAGCTGTCATGAGCTCTCTAAACTCTTCACACATTTTGGTACATGTGCTTCCAAAAATAATGTCATCCACATAAATTTGGGCAATCATTAAATCTTTCCCTCTCCATTTAAGAAACAGTGTTTTATCAATGGTACCTCTTTTGAAACCATTTGAGAGTAGAAAGTTGGAAAGAGTTTCATACCAGGCCCTTGGTGCTTGTTTCAGGCCATACAAGGCTTTGTTTAGCCTGTAGACATGATCAGGATAAAATAGATCCTCAAAACCTGGAGGTTGACATACATACACCTCTTCATGCAATGTACCATAGAGGAAAGCACTTTTGATATCCATCTGAAACACCTTCATGTTGTGGTTGACAGCAAAGGCCAGGAACAGCCTAATAGCTTCCAATCTTGAAACAGGGGCGAATGTTTCATCATAATCAATCCCCTCTTCCTGTCTGTAACCTTGAACCACAAGCCTGGCTTTGTTCTTGACAACAATGCCCCTTTCATCTGTTTTGTTCTTGAAGACCCACTTTGTGCCAATGGGACTAACCTCTTCTGGCAGTGGCACAAGCTCCCATACTTGTTGTCTTTTAAACTGTTGGAGCTCCTCTTGCATGGCTTCTACCCAGCTGTTGTCTTTTAGTGCCTCTTGGTACTTGACTGGAGGATGGAGTGATAGAAAACCAGCAAAAAGACAAATGTTTTGGGTTTGGCTTCTTGTGAGCACCCCTTCATTGATGTTGCCAATGATTTGATCAGGTGGATGAGATCTCAAGAAGATTAAATCTCCTTGGTATGGTATGATGGCATTTGTTGGTGAAGACTGCAAATGTGTATCATCTGAGCTAACCACTGCTGGTGACTTTGATGACCCAGCAGTGGCTTCAAAAGGTGGTGGAATATGAGGTAATGAAGTGGACAACTGCTGAATTTTATCCACTGTTTGAGGACTTTTGTCAGCAGTGTTTGAGGATGTGGAAGCAGTGGTGGATGGGCTACTTTGGTCAACAATTGTTGAGGTAGCAGTGGTTGAGCTTTGGCAGCTGTTTTGAACAACTGGTGCTTTTCCCTTTGTGGCAGACCTTTGAGGGATGATGATTTCATACACATAGTCTGTTGTTGTATCCTCTGTTGGACCTGCACTGTTAGTCTTGACAGCAGTATTTTCAAAAGTAAACTTTTCAAGATCAAACAGATCAGCAGCATTTGCTGGGATTTTCATTGAAGAAAGTTCATTAAACTTTACATTCAAAGTCTCTTCCATTGCCTTGGTCCGTATATTGAACACTTTGTAGGCCTTGGCAGTGGCTGAGTATCCCAGATGATAACCACAATCAATTTTGGCTGCAAATTTTGAAATGGAATCTTTTAAGTTCAAAATAAAGCATGGATAGCCAAATACCTTGAAGTATGAGATCAGTGGTTTGATTTTATACAGACTTTCATAAGCAGTCTTTTTGTGCCTGGGGTTTATTAAAACTCTGTTTTGGACATAGCAAGCAGTGTTTACTGCCTCTGCCCAGAAAGTTAATGGCAAACCTGAATCTGTAAGCATAGTTCTGGCAGCCTCAATCAAAGTTCTGTTTTTTCTTTCAACAACCCCATTTTGCTCTGGTGTTCTAGGGATGCTATACTGCCTTACAATCCCTTTCTTCACATAGAAGGCATCCAACTCCTTATTTTTAAATTCTGTGCCATTGTCACTCCTGAAGCTTTTCACTGGAAGGTCAAATTGCTTTTCAACCTGTGTCACAAAGTCTTGCAAAATGCCTGCAGTCTCATCTTTAGAGTGTAAAAAGAAAGTCCATGTAAACCTAGAAAAGTCATCAACATTATCCAAACAATATCTTTTTCTTTTAAGGCTCATGACTTGAACTGGGCCAAACAAATCCATGTGCAGCATTTGCAAACACTGGGTTGTTTTGGACTCTTCAATGGACTTATAAGAACTTTTATGTTGTTTTCCTTTTAAACAGGAAATGCAATGTTCAGAACAAGAAAACAATTTTTGTGGTAGGCCTCTCACCAAACCATTTTTTGAAATTTTTGTGATTGTCTTAAGATTTGTGTGTCCCAGCCTTCTGTGCCAAAGTTCTGTCTCTTTGTTAGAGGCAGCTGAGAACAGACAGGCATCACCACTGGGACACTCTTTTGACATATCAACAACATAAACATTGCCACTTCTTTGAGCAACAAGTTTAGTTTGACCAGTTATGATTATTGCTTCAATCTTTTTGACCATGTCTGGTCCAACAATCCTACAACAATCTTTTGTGAAGAATGACCCAAACCCTTTGTCACTCATTTGAGATACACTCAGAAAGTTGAATTTCAGATTGTCTATTAGATTGACATTTTCAAATTTTACATTTTCAGATTGCACTGTACCAGACCCCAGAACTTTCCCTTTACTATTATTCCCAAAGGATATATCACCCCCTCCATGGATTTTAAAGTCTTTGAGGAGGGCTTTACATCCTGTCGTGTGCCTGGAGCCTCCACTATCTACATACCAAAGACCATCAAAGCATGCAGAAGCTCCCTGCACATGAAGTAAAATGATTAGTTCATTAAGGACTCCAAAGCCAACAACGCTTTGGATGGAGTCTCAACAGTGTCTGGTATGGATGCAGTGTGATGGATAGTGGTTAAGTCAGGGGTTTGGACAGTTTTAGTACTGTTTCTAGCTAACCACTGTTGGGGGTCTTGACCAATCACCTGCTGATAACCAAAAGGATGCCTGTTCACTCTGGGTTTAGAGGGCTTTTTGTAGACCTCATAAACGTGTGGAATCCTTTGGTAAGACTGTTTTTCCTTGCCTTTTCTGAACTGATTGGCAGGAGGTGCATCAGTAACCTGATCATCCCTTTTGACAGATGTTCGGTTCAGCTGTTTTGTGACAGCTGTTTGAACTGGCACAAACAGTGGTTGTTTCTTGGTGAATTTGACAGATGGTGATGATGCTGATGAACTCAAGGATGTTTTAGCAATGTACTCATTCTTCTTCAAATCAAAGTTTTTGAGATACACACATGCTTGAGTTTTATGTTTTGTTTTACCACAAACACTGCAACTTTCAGCTGAAGTAATGACACTTGTTTTGTTTAAATCATAAGCTTTTAAGTGGAAGCAGTCTTTTGTTAGATGATTCCTTTTCTCACAAAATTCACAAAACAAGTTATCAATTTTTTCTTTCTTCTTTCTCTTTTCAGACTCCTTTGCAGCAGAGGTTTTAACCACTGCTGGGATGTCCTTGAGAGGTATGACTTTAGGTTTTGGAGCTTTAACACCATCAGTTGATGTAAAGTCCATTGGCTTGAAATTTTCAAGAATATCACACTCATCAGACCATTTTGGTTTAAACTGATGATTTTCAATTTCCTCAAAAGCAGAGGGACCCATTGGTTTGTCAAGTGTGATTTTGTTACCAAGTTTGTCAGTGATCTTCACTTCTTGGCCATTCTTGTTTGTGGGAATGAACTCAGCAGTCCCATCAGTGGTTGAGACAGATTTTCCAAAAGCAATGTTTTCATCATCATGTTTTCTATAGCCAACCCCAAATTTCACATTGCTTTTTATCTGTTTCTCAAGCAAAACCTCATACCCTTTGCATGATTCCACCCATCTCTCACATGTGATCTGGGTGGATTCTAACTCCTTTTTGCAACCTTGGTATTTTTCTACCAAGGTTTGGAGTTGGGTTTTGGTTATGCTTTGCTCTTCTTTCATGCTGCTAATCTCTTTCTCTTTTTCAGCCAATTTGTTTTTAAGTTCTTTTAGAGATCTTTCAAATTTGACTTCATCAGATAAGATTTTATCACGAAGGTTTTCATTCACCTCTTTGATGTTAGCAAAAGCAATAATGCAATTGTCAGAACACAGTTTTTCAAGAACTTGAGGTGATACCTTGGCAGCAGCCATCATTGCACAATCACATTGAGAATTTTCCTCATCTTCGGCTCTCTCTTCTTTCTCACCTGCCTTTTCTTCTTCTGACCATGGATCTGTCAGTGGTTCAATCAGGGTGCCTGAACTTTCTCCCAACAGTACTTCATTAGCCACAGCAGTAACCACTACTTCAATCACCTCATCCACTGTTTCAGAAACCAGCTGTTCCTCTTCAGATTCAACACCCTCCTGTATTGACTCTAATGCCATCAAACAAAATTCATCATGATAAGAAACATTGAAGGCATAGAGTGCAAAATTTTCATCACTAAGGTCTTCAGGCATACTGCACCAGTCAACAAACCCTTGAGTGAAAAAGCTTTGTTGATCTGGTTGTACTGCTGCTGGAGCAGTGGTTTGAGGTGCAGGTTGCACTTGTGCCTGAGGGACAGGGGTTTGAACATATTAGATCTGTGGAGCAGCTGTTTGGACATAATGTACTGACACAGGGGCAACAGTATAGTGAGCAGTGTTCACTTGAGCTGCTGGGGCATATTGGGCATAGTGCACAGTGTTTTGATTTTGAGGTCTAGGGTTTGAACTAGGATGAGTGATTATGGGGCCAGCAGTTTGACTCCTACATTCCCTAGTAAAGTGTCCTAACCTATTACACTTGTAGCACTTGATTTTCGATTTATCCAACCCAACCCTTAGATTCCTATGCAACCCTGGGAATTTTCGCCATGTTCTTTTATAAAATTTGCTAGTTCTAACACTTAGCAAGGCCAGTTGATGCAGGATGTCCATTTCCTCTAAATTAGTGGGGTCAAAATGCTGTAGATCATTGAGTTCAAAGCTTAGATTGTCTGACATCTGGTTTTCATTTGCAGTGAATGCATAACTTGTAGAGTGAGGATCAGGGTTATTAAAATTTGCACCACCAGTTATGTCAATGAAGTGATCATAACCCTGATCCTTACCACTACTCCCAGATTCTTCTTGACCCAAAAGAGCAGTGTTACCGAATGTATAATCATCAACGGTTTTTCCTGACTCTTGTAACTTCCTTTTCTGGTTCAACTCCCTTTCGTAGGTCAGGAGTCGACCATGGAGTTGGGTCAAGGTCAGATCCTTGAACTAAGGTGAATTTCGGGTGACAAAAGCTATGGTGTCCCATTTTTCTGGCAGTGACCTGAGGAACCTGCTATTTTGAGTTGAGTTTGTAAAAGTGGTTTTAACAAGCCTTAGTTCACTGATGAGACAACTGAAACGCTCAAATTGTTGCGTCAGTGATTCACCTTTAACATGACAAAATGTTTCATACTGTTGGTTCAGGATTTCCCTATTGTTTTCTATGACGTCTTCGGTACCCCCAAACTGTTCCTTAAGCGCGTCCCACAATTCTTTGGCACTGTTACAATGTAACAGTCCAGCATATATTTCATTGGGCAGCGCTGATGCTATGATGCTAAATGCTTTAGCATCTAGCTCAATCCTTTGAAAATCGGTTTCGGTATAATTTTCAATAGGTTTTGGAACAGATGCTTTAGCATCTTCAGCGCTTGGCACTGTAGGAACATGGGGACCAAAGACGACAGACCTCTAACAACCTGTGCTTTGTTGAGCGAGGATGTGACCCATCCTCCTCTGCCAGATGTTGTACTCATTTCTTTTTAGCATAGGTGGTTTAAAAAGCGAGCCGATGTTGTTTTTATCGTCCTGAGATTGTGACGCCATTCTTGTTGTTTTACAGATACTGAGAAATCAACTTTAATGGTGATTAATCCTTACTCTGTTTTTCAACGACGAACAAACGATCAGTATCAACTGTTTTGAGCTGAACTATTTACGTCAAAATGATTGTTAAATCAAATTTGACTGTTCTAGCTCTGATACCAATTGTTGGATCTGAGTTTGATTTTGATTGTATTTTGTGTTTGAAATTAAGATGAAAGTGGACGAGTGTGCAGCGGAATTAAGATGAAAACAAACTTTTCATACAATCAAACGAGAGTAATACTTTGATCAAACATCTTTACACAATGAACCGAAAGATTGAATTTATTTCAACAACGATTACAATGATTGATGAATGAATGCAAACTCCCTCTCAGCGAGAGCTCAGTTGTTTGTTCGTGCAAAGAAGACGAATGATGCAAAAGAGCTAATAGAACAGTACAAAGTACTGAACTATTTATAGGCACTTGCAAACTACTGAGCATCTTAGCTGACGTCACCATAAAAGTGACATCTAACCTCCTAACAAACTCTAACCTCTGATCTATACAGACACTACTTGTGTTAACTACTGCTAATACATTCTATTACAAAACAAACTTTAGAACAGCTCGTGCAACCTTCTACTGCTGTGAACCCAGCAGCACTTGTCCGGATCAGCAGTGCTTGACTCAAAGCAATAGATTGAATCAGCAGGACTTTAGTCTTCCATCAGATCTTTTACTTGAGCAGCAGTTGTAGGTCAGTACTTTGCAAGATCAGCAGATAGGAGGTCATCAGTTGTTGTAATCACTTTCAAGGGGAGAGACTTGTATGTAAACATCTGCTTATTCTGGATCCACTGTTCTGATCCAGTTTTGGCTTTAATTATCTGTTCCTCTGATAGGGTTCAATCCCAACATCCGTAGGCGTCGAGTGCGACGAACTCAAGTTTGGAAATTTGAATTTGTATAAATTTGGTAGAAGTCAAGTTTTTAGGATTGACATTTCTTCCCATTTTGTGGTTGTCTGTCTCTCAAATATTTTGAATACTTATAATCATTGGTAGATTGACCACATCACGTCATTTGGGATTCAAATAACTGATTACACTAATAAACATCTTTATATGTAGAAGTGTATAGGCATAAGAGTTGCGGGCTCAACTTATGTACTATTGTCACATATGATATGCAAGATATGTTTAATAATGTATACAACTACATCTCATACATGGGTAACTAGTCATTAAACAACTACATCTATGACCCATACAATTTATATCCTAAAACTAAACTTCAAGAAAGTCAGTGTTTATGAAATGGATCTGGTCATCACAAATATCCTATTTTAATAAAACGCAACTTAATCATACAGATAATCTTTTTAAAAAATAACTTTATATGGCATCATGCGTAGGCTATAGATAGCTTTAAAGTAAATTATTAGCTTACATGAGATTTCTCTAACATAGCCTATGTTATCTTTAAAAATAGAGGGTTAGAAAACTCTTGAAAGAAAAAGGATGTTTAATAAAAGAAATTTGAAATTTAATATATAATTAAATTATAAAAGGTTAATAAATGATAGTATTAATTTATGGTTATGTCGTGTTAATTAATTATTATTATTAATTATTAATGATATAAAAACAAAGAGATGTATGTAACTCTCACCTTTGTTGACTTGACTTTTTATTAATGATACTATTAATTGATAAATGATTACCTTTGTCATGATTGTAACCGCCAGTCCTATTTTCCTGTTTGTAACCGGTTTTCTCCGGCGGAAGCCATGGGAACCGATTTATTGTTAATGAGGATCACAACCGTGATTTTCGTGAAATCATTAAGGTATGTATGTTTTATACAACTATCTAAACGACGATTTTTTTATTATTATTCAAAACAAATTTGATATACTTTATGAATAAACCAACTCATTATGGATAATTATTCTATTCAATGATAAGATAATTTTTTTATATGATAGGGTGCTATTAATTCTAAGCATATTCTTAAAACTTGTAACAGAACACAGAAATCGTAGTTATATCTTGTCATTATATCTACCTTACACACACCATTAAGAACGTTTTAAAAGAATTAATAAATGATGGAGCATTTAATAATTAATTTCACAATAAAGTAAAATATATCATGCAAGACTAGGTCAAAGTTATATCCTCGAAAATAGAATTTCCTGGTAACGTCACCAACGGTTTTGCCAACGAATTCATCGAAACCGAATCGTTCCAAAATCCTTTTTTGATCATACCACTATAGTTTTACGTGTATGTTCAACCTCTAAAAAAATTCATGTGGGGATTTCATAGATTTGATTTCTTTGACTTTTAGTTTCTAATTTGCATATTCTTCATGGCCGGAAACCAAAAATTAAGTCGCAGAACTATAACGGTAAATTTATATCATGTATATTCATATATGTAGGATATACATATTACGCATTTAATCACGGAAGAAGGTTCGAATTGTTACCTCAATTGATGGATACAGCCGACCTCTGCTTGTTGGGCAGAGGCAAAATCAAAAGGAAAATGCAACACATGATCTAGTTTTTCAATAACATCCATGGTAATTTTCTGAATATCCCTTGATATCTTCATCTTACTCGTACCAATAGATGGATAAAGAGGTTGACATGTTTAAATAGATATGTTATCGAAAACATAACAAATTAGAAAGGAGTGGAGAGTCTTTACAGAAGAATTAATGGAAATGGTTAGAGCTTCGTGCTCATAACGTGTTATGAACAAGAGAGAAATATAGGGAGAAAATTGATTCAATATCCTCATTCATCTAACATATACATAGTATATATAAACTAGTACAATAGAATCCCTAAAAGCCTTAAGCCCATAAACATTGGGTTGGGCCATAAAATGGTTACATTCATAACATAAATAAATTTATTATTAATATCATTATTTAAGGGTAAGGAGACATCAAAGAGTGATATTTTTTATATCAAGCATTGTGCATATGTGATAAAGATTTGTATTTATTTACGTTTATGGATATGAAATTGTTCATATCATATTTTACCACTGTTTCATACGTTTTATCAAATCAGGAAGAAATTTATATATTTTACATAACTTGTTTATATTAGTTATAGATAATCCTTTAATTAAATATAAATTAAAACCTTTGATCTCTAACTATAATAATTATAAAATTATATTATATTTGTGTATAAATAAAATGATTATTAATCTCATGATTTAAAGGTAAGGAGGCAACAAAGAGTGATATTTTTTATATCAAGCATTGTGCATATGTGATATAGATTTGTATTTATTTAGTTTTATGCATATGAAAGAGTTCATATAACAATTTACCACTATTTCATACGTTTAATCATATCCAGAAGAATTTAATGTATTTTACATAACTTATTGTCATGAATACAAAAAATTATTTGATATACTTATATTAGTTATTGATAATAATTTAATAAAATATAAATTAAAACCTTTGAACTCTAACTATATTAATTATAAAATTATATTATATTTGTGTATAATTAATATTATTATTAATATCATTATTTAAGGGTAAGGAGGCACCAAAGAGTGATATTTTTTATATCAATCATTTTGCATATGTGATAAAGATTTGTATTTATTTAGTTTTATGCATATAAAGTGTTTATATCTTATTTTACCACTATTTTATACGTTTAATTAAATTTGGAAGATTTTAATATATTTTACACAACTTGTTATCATGAATACCAAAAATTATTTGATACCTTTATATTAGTTATAGATAATCATTTAGTTTAAAATAAATCAAAACCTTTGATCTCTAACTATATTAACTGTCAAAATTTATTATATTTGTTTATAAATAAAATTATTATTAATATCATTATTTAACGGTAAGGAGACACCAAAGAATGATATACTTATATCAAGCTTTTATGTATGTGATAAAGATTTGTATTTATTTAGTTTTAAGCATATGAAAGTGTTCATATCATATTTTGCCACTATTTCATACGTTTAATCATATTCAGAAGAATTTAGTATATTTTACATAACTTCTTGTCATGCATACAAAAACTTATTTGATACATTTATAATAATTATAGATAATTATTTAATAAAATATAAATTAAAACCTTTGATCCTAACTATATTAATTACAAAATTATATAATATTAGTGTATAAATTAAATTATTATTAATATATTATTTAAGGGTAATGAGACACCAAAGAGTGATATTTTTAATATCAAGCATTGTGCATAAGTGATAAAGATTTGTATTTATTTAGTTTTATGCATATGAAAGTGTCACACCCCGACCACGTAAAACATCAAATCGTGGCGGAAACGTCGGGGAGTGTTGTAACAGAATTATTGTTTCACAACCATGGCATTTAAAGTATTATCTTATTCATCACCCGAGGGTGGAATTCATTGTTCAAACAAGAACCAACAAGCCACATCGTCTTAAAACTACAGAAATAAAGAGCACATGACGAAATTAAACTACGTCTAGTTTTGTTTTATGTCACTAAGGCCCAAGTCCACCCTAGCGTGTCACGATCATCCTACGCATTAGCTCCTGAAACACATGTGAAAATAAAGTACGTTAGCATAAAAATGCCAGTGAGTAACATAGGTTTTGTGAAAATAGGATTCATGACTTAGGTTTTAGAAAAGGGTTGTTTAACAAAGTCAGTCATGATCCTTGTAACATGTTTTGTTTTATAAATTATTTGAAAAGCGATGATAAAGTAGATGATATGTGAAAAAGTAATGTAAGGTTTAAATGAATAACTAAGTAAAATGAGTTTGTATATATATATCGAACAGTGTTGTAAAACAATGTCTTGTGAAAAATATGTTATTTGTAAGAAAAATGAATAAGTCCAAGTTGAATGACTTAAATAAACCACCCAATGAAAGTTGCCCATGTCTAAACCATTTGCCCAATGTTATTGTGAAAACCATGTCAAAATGTATATATCAATATCAACATTGTCTATGTCAAATATCAATCATGTAATGTGTACTCAAAATGTTAATGTATGGTTAGTGAAATATGTATCAACTAAACCATAGGAAAAATGCACAAAACAGTGTATTGAAGTAAAACATGGTTTAAATCAACGCTATGTTTTGTGGAAAATGCATGCTATAATGAATACAGACATTTATGCGGTATTGTGAAAATGCATACATCCAAGCCTTGCAACTGTGGTGATAAACCTTTAAACGAATTAAAGGTCTATCTGTCTAAATGTTTTAATCGAATTCGGTCATTCCTTCCAATCCAAACATACCTAGGATTTCAGGAACGGGAGTTGTCAATTCCTATGGTACCATTACCTACTAACGAGCGGCGTGATCAATGTTAATGAATGTATATTGTCCCACTTAAACAAACCAAATGTCATACCCAAAATGTAAGCATGAAAATGTCATGTAAAACAAATGCACTAAGTATGATGAACATACATAGCGTGAAAATGTCATGTAAAATAAATGCACTAAGTATGATGAACATACATAGCGTGAAAATGTCATGTAAAACAAATGTACTAAGTATGATGAACATACATAGCGTGAAAATGTCATGTAAAACAAATGTATTAATGAACATAGCAAGTATATGATATGAAAGCATGAAAAGAATGAAAGTAACAAGTAGGCACATGTGTTTCACCCCAAAATGTTTGGAAAACAGTAAAAGAGGGGACTATGTACTCACTTGAGATTGCTTAGAAGTCGTAGAACAACCACCAAGCAATGCTAGAAGTTCACGGAATCAAACGGCACCTATAAAGGCATCTACATTAATAACCGGACCTATTGGAGGATCGGGTAGTACGAGGGTTTGCAAACCAAATAAGTGTGGGAACTTATGTAATATGGTTTGACAAAGCCTACATACTAATCGAAACTTTACCTAAGTGCTTTAGACCCGGTACGACCCGCTTAGGTAGCTTATGCTACTTTAACGCGTCGTTTGCGTAAAACGCGCTTGAAACGCCTAACTAGCCCTATGACAAGCAAGATATGCCTTAACACACATAATATTGTTGCTAAATCAGTTTAGGTGTCAAAAAATTATGTTACATAAGTTTAAAATGAATTTTAGTGTAAAAAGGGCATTTTGGTAATTTACCTAAGGCATAAGAACCACTTGTCATACAACTACTTAAACGGCGTGACCATAAGGTATAACCTCGGAAGGTTATTCCCTATACACTATGGTCACCTAATGTGTTTGGTCGGATCCTAATGATCGACCAAATGGGTCGGGTTCGTAAGCATAAGCGATTGTTTAGATCGCTTACCTTTACGACCCTAGACAAGCACAAAACTAAAAGCGACGAGCTAAACATGCTAGAACATGTTTAGAGAACAGGTTTGGTATTAAAACAAACGGTTTTAATACCCTAAAGTAGTTTGGTTACAAAATGCGCAAGAAAACGCATTTTGACCGAAACTACGACTCGTCACTAAGCCTAGATAACGTGGTAATCAGTAGGTATAGTCGCTAGGGACTATAACCAACGTGATTACCCTCACGTTATGAAGTTCAAACGAACTTCGCATTGACCATAAACTGGTCAATGCAGAAAGTCAAACAAAGTTTGACTTTCGGACTCGAAAAGCAATAAAAGAACGAAAGAATACTTACAACGGGTCCCCGCAAGATTGAATTCCGAGTACTCTCAGGTATGAAGTGTCAAAGCACCCCAACTTAGAGAGCAACCTCTGAATTCAAGTGTGAGGGAAATGGGCAAGACATGGAGGGGTATATATAGGATTTGGTGAACCGTTAAGATCGTTCCTCGCAAAGCATGCTTCGATCTTGGCCATCCATGTGTACCCATAGTTTTTAAAAACCATTTGAGCCCATTATTTCAGTCCCCTGATTCGAAAATACCATTTGCAATGGGTTTTTGAGTGCATAACAGCTGTTAGCAGCTGTTAAAACTGTTTTTGCAGTTCTGGGGACCTCACGCGGCCCGCCTAAGGATTGCATGAATGTTCACGCGGGCCGCCTGGGCAAAATTTGACAGATTTGTCAGTTTTGGTCCCTGCAGCTTAGAAATATGCGTTTCGGCCCATTTTTGACACGTTTAAGCCCCGTTAACCTCATTTCAAGGCTCTAAAATGAAGTTAAAGTATAGGGGACTCAAAACATGCTCAAAAATATCTCGGATGTCGGTTCGTTTGGTCGTACGATCGCGATGTTCGCTTAATTACGACGGAATGCGCATAAGCGCGAAAAACGATCCAAATTGCGCGACGAATGGATTTCTCTCATGCCAAACATTAAAACATAATATTTTAATGCTTACATAAATTTTTGGATGTCCGGAAGTATTCAGAACGTAAGATATGCGCGAAAGTGCAAACTTATGCAGTTTTTGACACTTTTAGTCCCTGAATGAGCATAAAGTTTATTTTAGCACACCGAACCCCTCAAAGCCTATTTCTAAGCTATGTAAAGGATATCTAAGGTGTGTTTAACTTATGATCATGTTCCGGAATGTTCGTTACAGTTCAAATCGGCATACTTTCGCAGTTTGTCAATTTTAGTCCCTCTAAGCGAATTAACTGAATTTTGCCATACCAAAGCCTTCGAAACTTATTTCTAAGTTATGTAAAGGTTATTTAAGGTATGTTAAGCATAAAATGATGTTCCGGAGTATTTGTTGCATATAACTGATTACGTTTTCGTACCAGTTTGCGTAAAATTCTCCAGAAAGCGATATAGAGTTTGAAATCGAATAAAGCCAAAACATGAAAAACATCAAACATGAATAAACAAACATTGGGATCAAATAACTTTATTTCATTGATAACTGAACTGTTTACAATGTCTACAAGCACAAATGTCACAGTCTCCCCTACTTGTGGGAATTTCGTCCCGAAATTCGTTTTGAGGAAACTCGTGGGAATAGATGTGGATACTTCGCCTTCATTTGCTCTTCACATTCCCAAGTGAACTCAGGTCCACGTTTAGATTCCCAGCGAACTTTAACCAACGGAATGCGCTTGCGTTTAAGCCATTTGACTTCACGATCCATAATTTCCACAGGTTTCTCAACAAAATGTAGTGTTTTATCAACACGAATTTCGTCAAGTGGTATGTGGAGGTTCTCATCAGCTAAACACCTTTTGAGGTTGGATACGTGAAAGGTTGGATGAACATTTCCAAGTTCAGGAGGCAATTGAAGTCTGTAGGCTACCTTACCGATTCTTTCAACGATCTGGAATGGTCCAACGTATCTAGGTGCAAGTTTTCCTTTCTTTCCAAATCCGATCACACCTTTCCAAGGTGAGACCTTAAGTAATACTCGATCACCGACTTGAAAATCCAAGGGCTTGCGTTTTAGGTCCGCGTAACTCTTTTGACGGCTTCGAGCTGCCTGTAAGTTATCACGAACTTTCTTTACCTTGTCAGTTGTCTCCAGAATGAGGTCAGGTCCAGTAATCTGAGCCTCACCTATCTCATTCCAGCAGACTGGTGAACGACATTTTCGACCATAGAGAGCCTCGAAAGGAGCCATGTTGATGCTGGAGTGATAACTGTTGTTGTAGGAGAATTCAATCAATGGAAGATGTGAATCCCAACTACCACCGAAGTCGATCACACAAGCTCTAAGCATATCCTCCAAAGTCTGGATTGTTCTTTCAGTTTGGCCATCAGTTTGTGGATGATAGGCTGTGCTCAGATTGAGTTGGGTCCCCATAGCAGATTGCATGGTTCTCCAAAATCGAGAAGAGAAACGAGCATCCCTGTCCGAAATAATGTTCAAAGGAACACCATGTCGGGATACAATTTCATCCACGTAGATTTTAGCCAAATCTTCAGCAGAAAAATCCTCACGGATTGGCAAGAAATGCGCTGATTTAGTAAGACGGTCCACAATTACCCAGATGGCATCGTGACCTTTCTTAGTGCGCGGAAGTTTAGTAATGAGATCCACAGCAATGTTTTCCCATTTCCAAACTGGAATCTCTGGTTGCTCCAAAAGACCATAAGGATGCTGGTGTTCGGCCTTAACCTTAAGACAAGTAAGGCATTTTGAAACGTATAAGGCAATGTCTTTCTTCATACCAGGCCACCAATACTGAGTACGAAGATCCTTATACATTTTGTCTGAGCCAGGATGGATAGAATAACGAGACTTATGGGCCTCATCCATAAGCAAAGTACGAAGATCATCTTGGCTTGGGACCCACAAACGGTCCATGAAATAATACGATCCATCTTCCTTCAGAACAAGATCAGGCTTAATGTGATAGGGTAATTCCTTACCCATCAAGTCTTGTGAAACACAAACATGCTGAGCCTGAGAAATGCGGGCTTGGATATCGGATCGAGCTTGGATAGCAGATTGATCACCAATACAATGAAGCAGAGTACGTTCCTTACGACTTAATGCGTCAGCCACGACATTCACTTTACCAGGATGGTAGCGAATTTCGCAATCATAGTCGTTTAGGAGTTCGACCCAACGTCTTTGCCTCATGTTGAGTTCCTTCTGGTTGAAGATGTGCTGGAGACTTTTGTGGTCAGTGAAAACCACGCATTTTGTACCGTACAAATAGTGTCTCCAGATTTTGAGAGCGAAAACACTACACCTAACTCAAGATCATGAGTGGTGTAGTTTCTCTCATGTACCTTCAATTGTCTAGATGCGTAGGCTATGACTTTGTTCCTTTGCATCAGAACACAGCCAAGACCCAATTTCGATGCATCACAGAAGACGACAAAATCATCATTGCCCTCAGGCAAAGTTAGAATAGGTGCATCGCAAAGCTTCTGCTTCAAGGTCTGAAACGCTTCTTCTTGCTTATAACCCCATTCAAAGGGTTTGTTCTTCTGAGTTAGAGCAGTTAGAGGAACTGCAATCTTCGAGAAGTTTTTAATGAAGCGGCGGTAATAACCCGCAAGACCAAGGAAAGAACGAACCTCAGTAGGAGTAGTTGGCGTATCCCAATCCTTAATCGCACTGATCTTGGAGGGATCTACATGAATACCTTGTTCGTTGACAATATGTCCCAAAAATTGAACTTCCTTAAGCCAAAACTCGCACTTGGAGAACTTGGCAAAAAGTTGCTCTTTCTTTAGGAGTTCCAGAGTAAGACGAAGATGGTGCTCGTGATCAGCTTGCGTCTTAGAGTAAATCAAGATGTCATCAATGAAAACGATGATGAACTTATCTAAATAAGGCTTGCAGACCCTATTCATCAAGTCCATGAAAACAGCAGGAGCATTGGTCAAACCGAATGGCATGACTGTGAACTCATAATGCCCATATCGAGTGCGAAATGCTGTTTTGGGAATATCCTCTTCATGCACACGAAGTTGATGATACCCAGAACGAAGATCAATCTTCGAAAAGCAAGTAGCACCCTGTAACTGGTCAAAGAGATCATCAATGCGAGGTAGGGGATATCGATTCTTGATGGTAAGCTTATTCAGCTCACGATAATCGATACACATTCTAAAGGATCCATCCTTCTTCTTGACAAAAAGAACGGGAGCACCCCAAGGAGAAAAGCTAGGACGGATAAAACCTTTGTCAGAAAGCTCCTGAAGCTGCTTAGATAGCTCTTGCATCTCAGACGGTGCAAGGCGATACGGAGCTCTAGCAATAGGATTTGCACCAGGTACGAGATCGATATGGAACTCGACTTGGCGTGCTGGGGGTAGACCAGGCAATTCTTCAGGAAACAGCTCCGGATAATCCCGAACAACATGGATATCTTGAATAGACTTACCTTGGTCTTTATCTGCCGTAACATGTGCCAAGAAGGCCACATAGTTCTTTCGCAGATACTTTCGAGCTTGAGAACAAGACATAAGCTTGAGGCTACTAACAGGTTTGTCACCACGAACCTGTAGGATCTCACCTGATGGGAGCGGCACACGAACGATCTTCTCGAAACAAACCACTTCTGCGCGATGCTTGGCTAACCAATCCATACCCACAATAATGTCGAAACTTCCAAGACGCATAGGCGTGAGGTCAATAGGAAAAAGATGGTTGCTAAGGTTTAATTGGCAGTTGCAAAGAATGGAATTAAGAACAATGGGTTCACCATTCGCAACTTCAACAATCAAAGGTTTACCTAGTTTTGTTCTAGACACGCGAAGCAATGGTTCGAAAGATAAAGACACAAAACTTTTATCGGCCCCTGAATCAAAAAGAACAGACGCAGGTTGATTATTAACTAAGAACGTACCGTTCACCACTTCGTTGTCTGCCTGCGCCTCAACAGCATTCATATTGAAAGCTCGTCCACGAGCCTGAGCCTGAACTGGATTTGCATTAACCAGCCTTGGATACTGGTTTCGATAATGAGTCAGGTCTCCGCAATTAAAGCATGAGCCGGGAGGGTAGTGAGGTCGTGCAGCTTGCTGTTGAACAGGTGGTTGAGCTACCTGATTTCGAGTAAAACGACAAACTTCTGCAAGATGACCCGACTTCCCACAGTTGGTACAGAAACGACACGGGAGTTGTTGCTGATGATGACTATTGCACCTATTGCACAAAGGTGCATTCCCTTCATACCGTTTCTTCGCGGGAGGCTGCGCTGGCTGATTGGGTGCTGCCTGGTTCTGTTGGGCAGTGATTGCAAAATTTTGGGAAGCCTTTCGCTTCCTAGAGCCCCTTGATGAGCCAGAATCCTTCCCTTTCTTACCTTTCTTGCTATCCCCTTTGTCAGAATCCTGCTTCTTACCCTTGTCACCCTTCCTATGCAATTTACCCTTTCTGACCTGCGATTCTGTTAATGTCGCAGCTAACTCAATGGCCTGACGGACAGTGGTAGGTTTACTACCAGTAACGATGTCTTGCACAGAATCAGGTAGACCATCGATGTATCTTTCGATAGCCTTGTCAAGTGGGGTGACCATTGTTGGGCATAGTAAACTCAACTCTTCATATCTATCAGTATACGCCCGGTGCTCACCACTAACCTGTTTCAGATCGTCAAACTCCCTTTCCAACTTTCGCAATTCATGACGAGGACAGAACTCACTCATCATGAGAGTCCTTAACTCAGCCCACGTTTGTGCTAAAGCGACTTCAGCACCACGATCTCTCATAATCCCGTTCCACCATGTCAACGCCCTCTTCTGAAAGACACTTGAAGCAAACTCGACCTTGCGATTATCAGGACACTGAACATGACGAAAAGTATTCTCAATGCTCTCAAACCATTGAAGAAGCCCAGTTGCTCCTTCGGTACCACTGAACTTGAGTGGTTTAGCCGAATTGAAACTCTTAAAGTTACAAGGAGCGTTCTGATTGACGTTTGCTTGGTTAAACTGAGCAATAAGATTCGGGAACGCCGCAGCCATATGCTGTGCGATGATTTCCGCCAGTTCGGCATTGGGTAGCTGATTTTCGCGTCGAGGAGGCATGCTAAAAAGAGGAAAAACACGAGAGGAAACGAGTGAGATGATTAGATGAAAAGAATGAGATGAAACAAAATCAACAAAGCAAGGATGGTGGTCATTTGTCCGTATCACAAAGCAAACAAATGACGCACAGTGACTAATCAAAGTAAATGGATCCATAAACAATGCTTAACGAAGACATGCTCGCCTATAAGTGAACACTCACCCCAAGAGTTCCCAGGTAAGAGTGACTGGTCCGATTATGTGGATTTGTACGAACACTCTAGCCTTAGACAGAAAACTCAGGGTACAGGCATTCACCCTTCCAGTTTGCACGTGTTCACATCATTTAGACCCAAACTTTGACGAGATTTTGAAAACTCGAAAGGCACAAGGCCAAAAGAATCATTAAAGCAAATGATAAATTTCCAAAATCAATTTGAAAAGTCAGAAGGGTTCAAAACAATAAAATAGATCATTTGAAAAAAATAGAGGATTGTTTTTCAGAAATCGTTTTAGAAATCTGGGTTCTTGTTTTGATGATCACCTAAGGATAGGTGAAGTGCATGTTTTAAAATCTAAACACAAGATAACTTGCGTTGGGGTCCTAGAAAGGTTATAGTCTAGGTCAAAGCATTACTAATAACCTAATTCCCTATAACCATTGGCTCTGATACCAACTCTTCTGTCACACCCCGACCACGTAAAACATCAAATCGTGGCGGAAACGTCGGGGAGTGTTGTAACAGAATTATTGTTTCACAACCATGGCATTTAAAGTATTATCTTATTCATCACCCGAGGGTGGAATTCATTGTTCAAACAAGAACCAACAAGCCACATCGTCTTAAAACTACAGAAATAAAGAGCACATGACGAAATTAAACTACGTCTAGTTTTGTTTTATGTCACTAAGGCCCAAGTCCACCCTAGCGTGTCACGATCATCCTACGCATTAGCTCCTGAAACACATGTGAAAATAAAGTACGTTAGCATAAAAATGCCAGTGAGTAACATAGGTTTTGTGAAAATAGGATTCATGACTTAGGTTTTAGAAAAGGGTTGTTTAACAAAGTCAGTCATGATCCTTGTAACATGTTTTGTTTTATAAATTATTTGAAAAGCGATGATAAAGTAGATGATATGTGAAAAAGTAATGTAAGGTTTAAATGAATAACTAAGTAAAATGAGTTTGTATATATATATCGAACAGTGTTGTAAAACAATGTCTTGTGAAAAATATGTTATTTGTAAGAAAAATGAATAAGTCCAAGTTGAATGACTTAAATAAACCACCCAATGAAAGTTGCCCATGTCTAAACCATTTGCCCAATGTTATTGTGAAAACCATGTCAAAATGTATATATCAATATCAACATTGTCTATGTCAAATATCAATCATGTAATGTGTACTCAAAATGTTAATGTATGGTTAGTGAAATATGTATCAACTAAACCATAGGAAAAATGCACAAAACAGTGTATTGAAGTAAAACATGGTTTAAATCAACGCTATGTTTTGTGGAAAATGCATGCTATAATGAATACAGACATTTATGCGGTATTGTGAAAATGCATACATCCAAGCCTTGCAACTGTGGTGATAAACCTTTAAACGAATTAAAGGTCTATCTGTCTAAATGTTTTAATCGAATTCGGTCATTCCTTCCAATCCAAACATACCCAGGATTTCAGGAACGGGAGTTGTCAATTCCTATGGTACCATTACCTACTAACGAGCGGCGTGATCAATGTTAATGAATGTATATTGTCCCACTTAAACAAACCAAATGTCATACCCAAAATGTAAGCATGAAAATGTCATGTAAAACAAATGCACTAAGTATGATGAACATACATAGCGTGAAAATGTCATGTAAAATAAATGCACTAAGTATGATGAACATACATAGCGTGAAAATGTCATGTAAAACAAATGTACTAAGTATGATGAACATACATAGCGTGAAAATGTCATGTAAAACAAATGTATTAATGAACATAGCAAGTATATGATATGAAAGCATGAAAAGAATGAAAGTAACAAGTAGGCACATGTGTTTCACCCCAAAATGTTTGGAAAACAGTAAAAGAGGGGACTATGTACTCACTTGAGATTGCTTAGAAGTCGTAGAACAACCACCAAGCAATGCTAGAAGTTCACGGAATCAAACGGCACCTATAAAGGCATCTACATTAATAACCGGACCTATTGGAGGATCGGGTAGTACGAGGGTTTGCAAACCAAATAAGTGTGGGAACTTATGTAATATGGTTTGACAAAGCCTACATACTAATCGAAACTTTACCTAAGTGCTTTAGACCCGGTACGACCCGCTTAGGTAGCTTATGCTACTTTAACGCGTCGTTTGCGTAAAACGCGCTTGAAACGCCTAACTAGCCCTATGACAAGCAAGATATGCCTTAACACACTTAATATTGTTGCTAAATCAGTTTAGGTGTCAAAAAATTATGTTACATAAGTTTAAAATGAATTTTAGTGTAAAAAGGGCATTTTGGTAATTTACCTAAGGCATAAGAACCATTTGTCATACAACTACTTAAACGGCGTGACCATAAGGTATAACCTCGGAAGGTTATTCCCTATACACTATGGTCACCTAATATGTTTGGTCGGATCCTAATGATCGACCAAATGGGTCGGGTTCGTAAGCATAAGCGATTGTTTAGATCGCTTACCTTTACGACCCTAGACAAGCACAAAACTAAAAGCAACGAGCTAAACATGCTAGAACATGTTTAGAGAACAGGTTTGGTATTAAAACAAACGGTTTTAATACCCTAAAGTAGTTTGGTTACAAAATGCGCAAGAAAACGCATTTTGACCGAAACTACGACTCGTCACTAAGCCTAGATAACGTGGTAATCAGTAGGTATAGTCGCTAGGGACTATAACCAACGTGATTACGCTCACGTTATGAAGTTCAAACGAACTTCGCATTGACCATAAACTGGTCAATGCAGAAAGTCAAACAAAGTTTGACTTTCGGACTCGAAAAGCAATAAAAGAACGAAAGAATACTTACAACGGGTCCCCGCAAGATTGAATTCCGAGTACTCTCAGGTATGAAGTGTCAAAGCACCCCAACTTAGAGAGCAACCTCTGAATTCAAGTGTGAGGGAAATGGGCAAGACATGGAGGGGTATATATAGGATTTGGTGAACCGTTAAGATCGTTCCTCGCAAAGCGTGCTTCGATCTTGGCCATCCATGTGTACCCATAGTTTTTAAAAACCATTTGAGCCCATTATTTCAGTCCCCTGATTCGAAAATACCATTTGCAATGGGTTTTTGAGTGCATAACAGCTGTTAGCAGCTGTTAAAACTGTTTTTGCAGTTCTGGGGACCTCACGCGGCCCGCCTAAGGATTGCATGAATGTTCACGTGGGCCGCCTGGGCAAAGTTTGACAGATTTGTCAGTTTTGGTCCCTGCAGCTTAGAAATATGCGTTTCGGCCCATTTTTGACACGTTTAAGCCCCGTTAACCTCATTTCAAGGCTCTAAAATGAAGTTAAAGTATAGGGGACTCAAAACATGCTCAAAAATATCTCGGATGTCGGTTCGTTTGGTCGTACGATCGCGATGTTCGCTTAATTACGACGGAATGCGCATAAGCGCGAAAAACGATCCAAATTGCGCGACGAATGGATTTCTCTCATGCCAAACATTAAAACATAATATTTTAATGCTTACATAAATTTTTGGATGTCCGGAAGTATTCAGAACGTAAGATATGCGCGAAAGTGCAAACTTATGCAGTTTTTGACACTTTTAGTCCCTGAATGAGCATAAAGTTTATTTTAGCACACCGAACCCCTCAAAGCCTATTTCTAAGCTATGTAAAGGATATCTAAGGTGTGTTTAACTTATGATCATGTTCCGGAATGTTCGTTACAGTTCAAATCGGCATACTTTCGCAGTTTGTCAATTTTAGTCCCTGTAAGCGAATTAACTGAATTTTGCCATACCAAAGCCTTCGAAACTTATTTCTAAGTTATGTAAAGGTTATTTAAGGTATGTTAAGCATAAAATGATGTTCCGGAGTATTTGTTGCATATAACTGATTACGTTTTCGTACCAGTTTGCGTAAAATTCTCCAGAAAGCGATATAGAGTTTGAAATCGAATAAAGCCAAAACATGAAAAACATCAAACATGAATAAACAAACATTGGGATCAAATAACTTTATTTCATTGATAACTGAACTATTTACAATGTCTACAAGCACAAATGTCACAGAAAGTGTTCATATCAAGTTTTACCACTATTTCATGCGTTTAATCATATCCAGATGAATTTAATATATTTTACATAACTTGTTTTCATGCATACAAAAAATTATTTGATACATTTATATTAGTTATAGATAATCATTTAATTAAATATAAATTAAAACCCTTGATCTCTAACTATATTAATTGTAAAATTATCTTATATTTGTGTATAACTAAAATTATTATTAGTATCATTATTTAAGGGTAAGAAGGCACCAAAGAGTGATATTTTTTAAATCATGCATTGTGCATATGTGATAAAGATTTGTATTTATTTAGTTTTATGCATATGAAAGTGTTCATATCATATTTTACCACTATTTCAAACGTTTAACCATATCCGGAAGAATTTAATATATTTTACATAACTTGTTATCATGATTACAAAAAATTATTTGATACATTTCTATTAGTTATAGATAATCATTTAATTAAGTATAAATTAAAACCTTTGATCTCTAACTATTCTAATTATAAAATTATATTATATTTGGGGATAAATAAAATTATTATTAGTATCATTATTTAAGGGTAAGGAGACACCAAAGAGTGATATTTTTTATATCAAGTATTTTGCATATGTGATAAAGATTTGTATTTATTTAGTTTTATGCATATGAAAGTGTTCATATCATATTTTACCACTATTTCATGGTTAATCATATCCGGAAGAATTTAATATATTTTACATAACTTGTTGTCTTGAATACAAAAAAATATTTGATACATTTATATTAATTATAGATAATCATTTAATTAAATATAAATAAAAACCTTTGATCTCTAACTATATTAATTATAACATTATATTATATTTGTGTATACATAAAATTATTATTAATATCATTATATAAGTGTAAGGAGACACCAAAGAGTGATATTTTTTATATCAAGCGTTGTGCATATGTGATAAAGATTTGTATTTATTTAGGTTTATGCATATGAAAGTGTTAATATCATATTTTACTACTATTTCATACGTTTTATCAAATCAGGAAGAATTTTATATATTTTACATAACTTGTTGTCATGAATACAAAAAATTATTTGATACATTTAGATTAGTTATAGGTAATCATTTAATTAAATATAAATTAAAACCTTTGATCTCTAACTATAATAATTATAAAATTATTTTATATTTGTCACACCCCTTTCAAAGGCGGAAGAACGATGTGTGATTTGAGTGGTTCTCATTGCATTTGACAAGCAAATATGCTACATGAATTAAAACAAACTCCATATTGCCATTCAAGTTTAGTTATCCCAAAATACAGAAATTTATTTAAAGTTTACATCATAATTAAAAGATGATTGTTTGAAACTCACATCATGATTTCAAAAAAAAGATCACGGTTTTGTTTCTTGTATCACCACAGAAGATGGGATATAGTAAACAAATCCACAAAAAATGGAAATGGAGAATAGACACTAAACATCCTGAAAAGGAGCCCGCGAACTTCATCCACTAATTTCCTGAAATACATGTAAGTTAAAAAATCGTCAACAAAAGTTGGTGTGAATTCATGCAGATTTGTGTAAAATGTAACATTTGTATTTGTATCAATATATGAAAGTTGGCTAGTTGCCTATCCAATTCCTCTTCCCATACAGGTCTAGCTTCTGATTTTGGGTATTTCTCTCAGCTCTATTCACTATTGCTTGTTGTTTGGCTTTTCTCATTCTTTTTCTCCTTTCTACTTTTGTTCTACTAAACCACCCTCATTTCTTAGGAGGAAAAGGTTTTTCAGATTTTGGCCTTAAAAACAAAGATTCCCTCGGAATCGGCTGCATATCCGGAGGTTAGCTGGGATGTTCCTTTATCCATTGGAGAATGAGGTAGGTGACGCTAAGTGTTAGAAGTACCCTGATCACTCATACTGTAAACTAAGAAAATTGTTGAAATAACGTAAAATAATAATATACATATTTACATAGAATAACACATAAGTTATGAATATTTCCTCATACAATTGGTTAAAATTTAGGTATTTAAAAGAACAATTAAATGGCTTAAACCAGTGGCTCTGATACCACCTTCTGTCACAACCCCCGACCCCACATCGGGAGTGAGAGCCGCGAACCAGTCAAGTGGTATCGGTGTTTATAAATTTGGCAGCGGAAATGAAACACCAGGATTGTAGTTAGGAAATAATTTCAGAGTTTCAAAACACCAAGTTTCTATATTAAACAAATGGGATGGAACCCATATTTCATTTAAAAAAACTTTATAGGGATAAACCATAATTGCTGAAAAACATAAACTTTTTATTTAGGTAACTTTATAGCCACTTTCTTTAAGCCTTCAGTGCTCCATAGTTGGCTTCTGATAGCTTTCACATCAAGTTACCTGAAACGCGTTTTAAAAATATTTTATCAGCAAGAAATACTGGCGAGCACATTCCAGTTTATAAAAATAAGCTTTTATAACTTTACAGTATTAAGACCCAGTTACTCATTCAGTATTTGTCACGTTGGCAGTTACGATGATCGTGGTCATATTACTTTTGGCTAACTCTTTGTCCAATAGTAACGCTTGACTAGTAGTGTATACATAACTCCACGTACCGGCAGTAATTTTAGAATACAAAGACTTAATCACTGTAATTATAACTGAAAACATTTAGGGTTTTGCAAAGCATTTTGAATGTAATGGCTCACAAACTGTGAGAAAAGGAGAATGAACTCACATTGAAATCTTATATTTTTTTCTATGGGCTTCCTGGAGATATTTCCTGATTATTTTCTTGAGTTTCTATTAAAAACATACAATACACGCGTGTTAGTAAAATAACCCAAATCACATTAGCCATACATCCCTGAGACAGAACCCCAACGTACTGAGTCAGGTAGAGCCTTGACATGTGTTGCTGGGTCCTAGATCAATCGAGTAGGGTAACGAATTAGTGATCAGGGGTTAAAATACTTACAACAGGGCAGAGCTTCGTGTTTTAGGGGAGGTATAATAGCTATAATTTTCGCAGTATATGTGTTGAGAGAAGAAAAGAATTGAACGCGGATGAACTATTGCACTCTGTCCTATTTATACGAATTATGGGAGCTTGTCGCGCCCCGCGTCAGCCCCCACCTTTATTTTTCGCGGCCCGAGAGGCCACCCTAGCTACGGCAAGGGTTTCCTGGTCAAGAACCTAGGCTTCACACGTGTGGTGCCACGTGGCATAAGGGGGTGTCCGGCAAGACAAGGGCGTCACGCCCCGCGACCGACCTACTATCAACCTGTCGCGGCCCACAATAGGTGCATTATCCTTGATTTTTCATTTTTATTAAAAATTAACGTTACGCGGGTTAGGTTTTTCAATTACGGAACGTTATAAGGCCAAGACAATCAAGACCATACATAGTATGGATTAAGGCGTTCAGAGGGATATTCTTGCCGTTAGGATTCCAAGGGCCGACGATTGTGAAAGGACACCAAAGGTAATAAGAAAATTGAAGAGGAAATTTCCAGCAGATGATGATGACATTGACGATACTGGTCTACCAATAGTTACCAGTTGGGATTTGGATGAACAAGCAAGAATGGTTAAAGTGACTTATTGACACAGGGTGGAATATTCGTTGTCGATGGACGAAATGCTGAACGCAGAGAGACTACATCTTCTTGATCAACTCTGTGATTTAGCACCTTCGAACGATACAAGATCAAGGGTTGTGATGATATTTAAGTATAGGTTGCAACAAAGACAAGATGATACAATGGCGTTATATGCCAATGCACAATATGATGATGAATCTGAAGAAAGTGATGAACAAAGCCATGGGTACATCTCTGATGTACACAGAAGACTATTAGTTTGTTTTGATTTCGTCTTATTGTAATCTTTTGAATTATTAGTTAATTATTAAGAACGTCATAAACGCCAAAAAATTTACGTTTATAACATATATGGGATTAACACAAATGGTGAAATCTACAGAAACGCCAAAAAATTGGAAACTTTGAATTATTAAAGATATATAGTGAATTTGGTAACACCGTGGACGCCAAGATGTTAGAATTATTAATTAATTTAAATGAATTTGGGAACGCCATAAATGCCAAAATATTTAGTATGTAACACAAAAACGATTAATTCAACGAGGCAGAACTAAAAAGAATAATAAAACGCTAGATAATTATTGAATCTAACTACACGCCAAAAAAATCTTAGACGCCAAAAATGAAGCAGTATTGTGACACACGCATTGGAAAAAAAGAAGATAAAAAGACAAAAAGCCCTTCCGCCCTGATTATATCGCACGCCACGTGTTCGGCCAGGATCTGTTCTCACCTTTTTTCACACTTTTAGGCGTTTTCTCCTAATCCCGTTTCTCTCTCTCTCTCTCTCTCTCTCTCTCTCTCTCTCTGTAGGGAATTTGCTATGTCTGATCTTGGCAGGTTACATCACTTCTTGGGGATTGAAGTACAACACAAAAATGAATGCCTATTTCTCTCTCAGCAATCTTATGTTAATGACATCTTGGCTCGTGCTAAAACGGAAATTTGCAAGCCCTGTCACACCCCTACCGACACTATTCAAAGGTCAGTGCTACAGCAGGTGACTTACTCCCAAATGGTACTTTGTACCGAAGCCTCGCATGTGCTTTACAATACCTCACCATTACACGACCCAACATCTCCTATGCTGTTCAACAGGTCTGTCTTTTAATGCATGCCCCTAGAGAGCCTCATTTTTAGTATATCAAGCGTATCCTGCGCTATCTCCGAGGAACCTCTGATCACGGCCTACACCTCTACCCATCCAAGTCAGCTCATTTAAGTGCCTACTCGGATGCTGACTGGGGGATGCCCAGATACGCGCCGTTCAACGTCTGGTTACTATGTATTTCTCGGGGATAACTTGGTTTCTTGGTCATTAAAATGTCAACCCACCATCGCTCGATCAAATGCTGAGGCCGAATATCGAGGTGTTGCCAATACTACAGCAGAGCGTTCTTGGATTCGTAATCTTCTACTTGAACTATAGGTTCCAGTTCGCCAAGCATCTATCATTTATTGTTACAATATCTCGGCCATGTACTTGTCTCAGAATCCAGTTCAGCATCAGCGCACCAAGCATGTGGAAATTGACATTCATTTTGTTCGTGAGAAAGTTAAGCTTGGTGCAATACGTATTCTACATGTTCCCACAGAATACCAATATGCCGGTATCTTCACTAAAGACTTACCGTGCATTCTCTTTGAACGTTTCAAATCCAGTCTTTGCATTCCAGCGGCTACTACTTCGATTGCGGGGGTCCATTAGCAGACCTTATTATTTGTATTTATTTTGTGTATATTCCCTGATTTGAGTAGATCTTGTTTCCATTTGTATCGCTTGTAAATGTGTATTTAAACCATTGAGATTATCAATAATATTCAAGCAATTACGTGAATTTACATTAACTTGTCTCTGAGTATTTTTTGTTTTTTTTTTTTTTACTTAAAAAACTACATTGGACAGTTAATCGAATTTAATAGAAATTGACCGATAAATGTTGGTTAACTAACCAGTGTTTATGCTTAGGTTGGTATTCAAACTAAAACCTAATGAGCAGACAACCACTGCGAGTTGATTTTATACATAACATAAAAGCAAACGTAGATGCAATATTAAAAACAACATTAAACAAATAAACACACATAGGAAAAACCGTTGTCATCCGCTTTTTCCAATTGGAATACGGAAGTAAGGTTGTTCTCATCGACTATAAATCTTTTAAACGTGTACTCAAGAATTTATGTATGTATTCGAAGCTTCATTTCGACACTCCTAATAACTTCATACCAACATCAACAACATGTTTTTCCATGAAGTGTGGAAGATTTAACTTGAGCTAACATGTGCAACCACAAGAACTGATTTGATCGTTAGCCGTATCATGAAACCGATGCAAGAAAACTTGGATAACTAGTAGAAATGTAGCTTAAATTGAAATTAGTTTCACAAAAAATACGGTTTGATGCAACCAGCTCACGTGGAACAAGCAAATAGTGGGTCTGACCTGTTCGTTTGATGAAAATGTAGGACGGTCATGGGCTTGGGTCGAGTAAATTCAAACATGTGGAATCAAAGTATCTCTGTTACTTGATGCCGATAAGTAGTGAGCTTTACACATGTTTGAATTTAAAACATACCTTTTAACTAAAGATAGATTTAAAAGATACGATCTCCACCATGTTGTCAAATACCCTCACACAGGTCACCACAGCTATAGGATCAACATATCCGGTGACAATTAGTTTCTGTTGGGTTAATCAGTTCGTTTATGAGTCAGTGATTGGCACGTTATATGGTTATTTGTTTACGGGTAACGCGAGTCGTAGGTCACCGTTTAATTACGGGTCATGAAACAGTCAACAATAGGCTGCATATTAAAAGGGATTATACCATGTGTAGCTGCACGCTTATTGAATGAAAAGGGTAGAGATTGACCTGGTATTGTGGTTGACCGAATTACATGCAAGTTTAAGTTGATGGTGCAAGTTGGGTAGAGGAGTGGTCACAATTTATACCAGTTCTTTAGGATAGAATTAGTTTATTCTTTTTTTATTCTCATGTATGTATGGCTATTTAAAGCCCTTCGTTTTATCAATAGATGTACTCTTTGATAATAATCGAAACAGCCTTCTTCATTTTAAACTTCTGCAACTTTTCTACACATTAATATTATTGAGTTTTGTGAGTGAAGTTTGAGGGGCCTGTAACCAACATTTGGTATCAGAGCCTAGGGCTCGTGAAGACGGAGAAGGCCGGTTTGAGAGTCGGTTTCGATAAAAGGTGTAGCCCTTGGCAGCGGGTGTTTCGAGACAGCAGGAGGCTGTTCGGGACTGTGTTGCAGCGTTAGACGGAAGCGTTAAGGTGTTTTGGTAGGCGGTTGTTGTGGTAGACGTACCGGTTAAGACGACGGGGGTGACCGATGATAAACAATTGTTTTCCGGGGCTGTTAATAGTGATCAAAAGAAGGTTCAAGGCTGTTCGGATGTTAGTTGCGGGTTTGCACAGCTGTTATACAACGGTGACAACAGCGGAATGTTTTGCGGAAGCCTTGATCGGATTGTTCGTGATAAGAGGAGACCGGCGTAGTGCGTGAAAAGCGGGCATAATGGATCCGTCAAAGCAGGTGGCTTTGGATTCGTCTCGTTTGGCAAGGTGAGAAAACGGAAGAAGCGGGTGGCTTGGTTTCTTTGTCGGTGGAGAGCCTCTTTAACAAGCGTGATCGGAAAAGGTTGTTGAAAAAAAAAAGGAAGAACACGGTGGTGACATTATGGCGTTGGAGTTCAATCGGGCGGCTTTGGATGTGGCCGGGGTAGGTCGTTGATCGTGATAAGTCAAAATATGAATGAACGGGATTCCAACGTTATGTCATGTGACATGTTACAAGCGTGGTCGGTTTGATTCGGGTTGATCCGAGTTGACTTTGGGCGTGACCGGTGGTGTTCGGGGTGTCCGGCAAAAAGTCGTGATGGTTTGAAACCGAGGTGATACAATGGTGACAACAGCGGAATGTTTTGCGGAAGCCTTGATCGGATTGTTCGTGATAAGAGGAGACCGGCGTAGTGCGTGAAAAGCGGGCATAATGGATCCGTCAAAGCCGGTGGCTTTGGATTCGTCTCGTTTGGCAAGGTGAGAAAACGGAAGAAGCGGGTGGCTTGTTTTCTTTGTCGGTGGAGAGCCTCTTCAACAAGGGTGATCGGAAAAGGTTGTTGAAAAAAAAGGAAAAACACGGTGGTGACACTATGGCGTTGGAGTTCAATCGGGCGGCTTTGGATGTGGCCGGGGTAGGTCGTTGATCCGTGATAAGTCAAAATGTGAATGAACGGGATTCCAACGTTATGTCATGTGACATGTTACAAGCGTGGTCGGTTTGATTCGGGTTGATCCGAGTTGACTTTGGGCGTGACCGGTGGTGGTCGGGGTGTTCGGTAAAAAGTCGTGATGGTTTGAAACCGAGGTGATTCGGTACTGCGGTGAAGGCATAAACAAAACCGATTAAAGGGGTGAATGTTGGGTTAATGAGTTCGTTTATGAGTCAGCGATTGGCACGTTATCGGGTCACGGTTCAAATGGTTATTTGTTTACGGGTAACGCGAGTCGTAGGTCACGGTTTAATTACGGGTCATGAAACAGTCAACAATAGGCTGCATGTTAAAAGGGATTATACCATGTGTAGCTCCACGTTTATTGAATGAAAAGGGTAGAGATTGACCTGGTATTGTGGTTGACCGAATTACATGCAAGTTTACGTTGATGGTGCAAGTTGGGTAGAGGAGTGGTCACAATTTATACCAGTTCTTTAGGATAGAATTAGTTTATTCTTTTTTTTTATTCGCATGTATGTATGGCTATTTAAAGCCCTTCGTTTAATCAATAGATGTACTCTTTGATAATAATCGAAACAGCCTTCTTCATTTTAAACTTCTGCAACTTTTCTACACATTAATATTAGTGAGTTTTGTGACTGAAGTTTGAGGGGCCTGTAACCAACAGTTTCCCCATATCTGTATGAGCAGAAACAGATTCAACTCCCACAAGACTATCTATTGCCTTCTCTATCTTATCCATTGCATTTTCACTATTAAAGCCAACTCTCAGCTCAATTACCTGAAATGTATAAAGAGAAATAGGATGGAGCAGTGATATTTTTGCAAAATTATGTGACATCAAATTCTCAAATGCTTAGCCTGATAAAATTATGTTTGATTTTTTGAATAGTGTAGGTAAAGGCATTTAACATATAGATTTTGTTAGTGTCACAGAAGAATAATTAGCATTCAAGCTATAGAGAAGGTTAAGGTATTTACATACTTTCAGAAAGGTGTTTACATAATATCTCAGCTCCCGAGATTGCGCAGACTGAAGAGCTTTTCTCCATCCTGGTGAATCTGTGAGAATTTGTGATATTTTAAGTTATTGACTTTATCATTATTGAAAACACCCATAAACAAAGCTAAGTGAGGAACATACCTGTATAATGCACAACGTTATCACCAAACAACCATTTTAACCAAGAAGAGGTCTCTAAACCAAATAAATCACGGCGGCAAAGATAGTAGCTTCCTGTGGTCACCTCGAATTCAGACAGGTCTCCTCCAATCACTTCTTCCCCTCTCCTAGTGCTATTCTCACAGTTTTCTTCTTCCTGTACTTCACCATCATCCATATACACAAGGTTGGCACCACACTCACATACCATCATTGTTCCTTTCTCCACATATATTACCACATTGACTTCATCACCATCATCTAATATGTTCCCAATTGGCCAGTAGCTTAACCACACAGCATCTTCATCAACTTTGGGTTTGCAATACACCATAGGGTTGTATACCCAAGTAAGGCCCTTGGTTCTATTGCTGATTTTGGAAAACAAAAACGGGACTTTATACTCACCTAAAGATCTGTATAAACAACTAACACTTAATCCTAGGATCCTGTTTTTCTGGGGATGAGAAGGCACAAGAAAGCATAAGAAATCGGATAATGACGTATACTTGTATGTTGCCATTATTTTATCCTTTATGCCTTGCAGATAGGTGCTCATTATACCATATTCATACAACATCTACGCCACATAAGATTAAGTTAGTCATATAATAAATAACTTGCAGGCTAGATATAATTATGTTTTTTTTGTGTGCTCATTTAAGAAAAATTAAGAGACAATTTGGTTTCAGGTCCCCAAACACACACACTCAACACTTACGTATGTATGTAATTATGTATATGTGAATAGGAAGATAGAGAAGGCTTGCAAAATTTCAATCTATATTTACGAATGAAGGGTTCCAAAAGAAACAAAATAAGTCTATCTATTTATAATAAACAAAACTATTAAAAAACATGTGTTGGAAATAGAAAACAAGCTCCACGTAAAAGTTGCATGCCCATGATCTCTTCTCCGATTTACTTGGTCAGCAACACATAATTCGGTCAACTCAAGACGTTTTCTATTCCTTTATTCCCTATTAACACATGCTGAAACAAATAACCAGGATGACCCATTCGGATAACACATGACCATGACCCGCAACGTGTTACCCGAGCTGAACCCGTGACCCGATAACCGCGTGACCCGTAAACAAACCCGAATAATCCAACATTCACCCCCTTAATCGGTGTTTGTTTACGCCTTTCTTCACTGCAGCCGAATCACCATCACCAACTCGAATCATCCAGACTTTTCACGGACACCTGAACTTCACCTAGTTCACCTCCAAAGTCTTCTCGGTTTAACCCGAATCAAACATACTACACTTGCAACATCTCACATGGCAGCACGCTGGAAACGTTCACTAACATCTTGACTCATCACGGATCAACGACCTCTACTCGGTCACATCCGAATCACACGATTTGAACTCCAACGCCATTATGTTTACGACCGTGTAGTTTTCCAGTCTCTTCTTTATCTTGACACCCGTACCTTTTCCCGATCAAACCCGTTCCAAGAGGCCTCTCCACCGACAAAGAAAACAAGCTACCCGCTTCTTCTGTTTTCTCACCTTGCCAAACAAGACGATTCCAAAGCCACCCGCTTTGACAGATCCCTTCTGCCCGCTTTTCACGCACCACGCCGGTCTCCTCTTATCATGAATCAAGTTATCAAGGCACATGCAAAATATTCTCTTGTTGTCACCGTTGTATAATAGCTGCGCAAACCCGCAACTAACATCCGAACAACCTTTTCAACGCCTATAATCATGACAACGACTGACATGAACCACCTCCCAGTCTCCGTCTTCTGCTGTATAACAGTCCCGAACCATTCTTTTACGCCTGCCCTCCACCGACCGACACACCCGCCGGCGGCGGAGGCTTCCTCCGATCTTCTCGAGCCCTAGGCTCTGATACCAAATGTTGGTTTCAGGTCGCCAAAAACACACTCAACACTTACGTATGTATGTAATTATGTATATGTGAATAGGAAGATAGAGAAAGCTTGCAGAATTTCAATCTATATTTACGAATGAAGGGATACAAAAGAAACAAAATAAGTCTATCTATTTATAATAAACAAAACTATTAAAAAACATGTGTTGAAAATAGAAAACAAGTTCCACGTAAAAGCTGCATGCCCATGATCTCTTCTCCAATTTACTTGGTCAGCAACACATAATTCGGTCAACTCAAGACCTTTTCTATTCCTTTATTCCCTATTAACACATGCTGAAACAAATAACCAGGATGACCCATTCGAATAACCCATGACCATGACCCACAACGTGTTACCCGAGCTGAACCCGTGACCCGTAAACAAACCCGAATAATCCAACAGACAAAACCTAAGTATAGTATCCCAGATTCTCTGCCTTTAGTAATCTCGTCACCGACCAGATCCACCTTATGATCTTCATATACTTTGATCCATTGCATGTCACACAGATCTGCTGCTTCCATTTTCAGTACGTGCAGTAATTTAAAAAGACCTTGGACTTCAGATAGTTTGAAACAACATTCATAAGCCAACTCCCGTAGACTAAAACGACCTGATTGGAATGTTAGTCTCTCCAGTGATGTGCACCAATCTATATACAACTCCTTTAGCGTACTTGGGATACTTGGGAGAGACTTCAGGTTTTGACAAGAATACTGTTATGTGCCCACTAACTCATTCCATGTTCCAGTAGTTATCAAGTTTTATTTTAGTATATAATTTATTTATTAATTAATAATTAAGCGTGTTTTCAATTATAGGTAGTGGGTCAAGATAGTTGGTTAGTGGGTAGTTATTTATCTTTTGAGTATTTATAGTGTAAGCTATTTGATGTTTAGGGGCATGAATGAAAAATATTAAGTCTCAAATTCTCTCTAGATTTCATCTTGTTTCTCTCTATTTTCTGTGGAGCTTGACTCGCTTTAACGGGTTATCTATCAAACCAAGTGGTACACATCATTTGGTATCAGAGCTGTCGTGATCCCCCCGGACCATGGTTGCTCACACTTTATCCGAAGTCGAGTTCTACCAATGGATGAATGAATCTCTTGTGAGGCTCGAATCTCAGTTGCAAGCCGTCTTCAACGAGTTTCGATCATTCCAAACCGCATGGGAAGCCCAATCTCCTACACCTCCACCACCCGTTTCCGCCACTACACCACCCGCCCCGTCATCCGCTACCTCCTCCACATTACCACCATCGAAACAAGTCCCTTCAATCGCCCCGTTAACTGTCTCATCTACACCTAACCCCACCCCAAAACAAACACCGTATTCTGCATCTGGTATTCTAGTTTCGGTTCCTACCAAAGTCACCGCTGATACTCCTAATACCCGTTCCGTCACAAAGATCGATCATCATCTAAGTCACATAGATGATGGATTCAAGTTTAAGTCCACTAGGAGGAGAATTTTAGACACTGTTGGTAAGATGAAATACTATCTGATCGAATTGGAGTTGACCTTTTGGAAGTCGATGTCACATATTTCATCCAAGTATTCATCCAAATTCAAAGTGGCAAATGTTGATGCAAAGCACAAAAGGTTACAAATGACACTTCAAACCCATACGACACCACCTATAACTTATTCCAAACCGAAACCTTCTACCATTGAGGAAGAATACGAGTGGCGTCCACCGTGGCATTTCGCGACGACTTCTACAAATGCTTTGAGACGGACCGAGTGGCGGCCACCATGGCATATTGATTCTATCCTTGAGGACAAGGATTGTTTTGAGCGGAAGGGAATGTTATGTGCCCACTAACTCATTCCATGTTCCAGTAGCTGTCAAGTTTTATTTTAGTATATAGTTTATTTATTAATTATTAATTAAGCATGTTTTCAATTATAGATAGTGGGTCAAGATAGTTGGTTAGTGGGTAGTTATTTATCTTTTGAGTTTTTATAGTGTAAGCCATTTGATGTTTAGGGGCATGAATGAAAAATATTAAGTCTCAAATTCTCTCTAGATTTCATCTTGTTTCTCTCTATTTTCTGTGAAGCTTGACCCACTTTAACGGGTTATCTATCAAACCAAGTGGTACACATCAAATACAAGTTGAGTGAGCGAAGCATTTTAAGGTCAATGTTATTTGGCAGGTACTCAAATGGATTATATGCTAAACTCATTCCAAGGGATGAATGGGCATGGAACAGCACACATATATCACTATTAAACTCCAGGTCGTAGTTTGTGAGAAGCAACCACATTAATGACTTGGGTAAGGAAAACCATCTCTCTTCTGGGATTGTCATCGTTTCTAGTTGATGTACACACTTCCACATTTTAATGCATCCTTTCAAATACAATGTAACAAGACTCTCAAGGTCTCCTATGGACTTACTAATATGAGTAAGTGTTGATACATTTTGGTGTGGACGCGGCACGTTCGATTCAAGCCTTTAAACAGAATGAAGACCAAGTCGGATATCCTCCTATCCCACTTGGGTCCGACAACTTTATCTAATTTGTTTTGTAACGTTAAACGAACAATGCATGTTGAATTTAGATTATTAGTTGTCTAGGTGTGTGTTTATATAGTTCACTGGGCCAAATCTTCATGTGTGCCAAAACCTTCTTTGAGCCTTGATTTCCTTGGGCCAAAACACCTCATGACGAAACACATCTATTCATGATGAAACTCAAAGTGTTTCATCATGCTACAGGACAAATCACGATGAAACACAAGTGTTTCATCACACTACAGGACAAAAGCATGACCAAACTCCCTGTTTCGTCGTCTGTTGGGTTTCTTCAGGACCAATGTCTGGCCCATGTTGTTTCATCGAGCCCACTCTTGGTTTCGTCGATGTTTGGCCCAGGGTACTATATAAACAGCTTTCTGGTTTCACTTTGAGACCAGATGAGAGTATACCCTGAGAGTTATACTGTAAAACTGTGTGTGTATCAGTTGTTCTTGGTTCTCATCCCGTTTAATCAATAGATTGTGTTTCATTGGTATTCCGTGTTGTTACTATTTGTGTTTGGTTTGGCATCATTACGGGGATTCCGCACCCGTGACCGTGTTTGTGATAAACAAGGATTTGGTTTTCGTATCGGATCCTCAGATTTCGGGACCTACAAGTGGTATCGGTGCTTTGGCTCTAATCCTTGTTTAAAACCAAACCTAGTTTGGTTTTTATCAAGTTTGAAACTGATTGTTTATGTTTTTCTAAAAACTCTGTTCTTGAAAGTTCACATATTTCTAGAAAACTCATCTTAAAATCTGTTAGATATTGTCATGTGCTAAAAGTTTTATCAAAAACCTTGTTGTCTTGATTGTTCACGTTGAAAAACCGGGTTTTTAGTAAAAGTTTTAAGCAAAATCGTGTTCGAAAATTTATCAGGTTCATTAAATCTTCATAAAGTTCATAACTATTCTTCAAACTATCCACCTTTTTGATCTTTGACAAAGTGACTGTGTTAGTTGTTGGTGAATTTAAAAATTTTTAAAGATAAAAAGTTTGATTAAAATATTGTGTCTCCATACCGTTTGGTAAGATATACATGCTGTGAAGTTTTGAAAAGTAGTGTGTTTGTCAGAAGGAGATAAGGTCTATTTGGAAATATCTCACCAACTCTTGAAACCTTATCCATTCAGTTTCGTCGACATTAATCATCCAGTTGTTTCGTCGATCACAAACAGTCAAGGTTTCTTCAAATTGAATTGGGCTTCAAACTGAATTGGGCTTCATTCAGTTTCGTCGCGTTAAGTTCCAATTACATCCTGTTTCGTCACAAGCAACATAGAGTTTCGCCATTATCACATATCATTTGTTTCGTCGCACACATATCTTTCTGTTTCGTCGATCAACACACATCAACCAGAAGGTTTCGTCGCCAAGATTTCAAATCTGTTTCGTCGTCTGATATCACACAGTTTCGTCGATCATATATCTATTCATTTTCGTCGGACCTTATTCCTTCAGTTTCGTCGCATAACAAACAGAATTGAGTTTCGTCGCATTATTAAAGGAATTGAGTTTCGTCGCATTATTAATCAATTGAGTTTCGTCGATTCAGCAATCAATCAGTTTCGTCGATTATAATTCAGAATAGTTTCGTCGACCATAGTTCAGCCTGAGTTTCGTCGTTCATTATCAAAAAGAGTTTCGTCGAGATACTTGTCATTTTTAACAGAAGACTTGCAAAAGTGTTTTAACAGTTTGTTATTAAGTGTGTGACCAGGTTTTCAATTTCATACACCAATCATGAGTTGTACGAGTCCATGGGATTGGAGTACGGACCCACGACCAGGTCAAAATCAGAATCAGAATCAGACTTCGATGGCCACATATTTAATGAATTCCATACCTCAACAACAACGGTCAATAAGTGCAAGTCAATGGGCATTGGTGTCGAATCAAAATCAAAGCATTCAAAATCTATTGCTTAGTGAGAGTGAGACGGGTTGCAACAATCGCCCACCAAAGTTAAATCATATGAACGACTATCCATCTTGGAAGGGTTGTTTCCATAATTACGTTCAAGGGCAAAACACAGAATTATGGACGTGTTTCACCTCTGAATATAATCAAGCTCTTGAAGAAGCAGGATCAAATGCGACAACTTTCAATAATATGCAAGAAGCCGACAAAAAGGCATATGATCTGGAGAAGAAGGCGTATGCTATTCTCACTCAAGCACTTCACAAAGACATCTTTCATCAATTCTCTTATTGTAAGAGCACGAAAGGTTTATGGGATGCATTGGTAGCGAGAGGAGAAGGAAATGCAGCTACTAGAAAGACACGCCATGATCTATTGAAGAAAGAGTTTGAATCATTTCAGTTCTTGGAGAATGAAACTCTAAATGATATGACTTCTCGCTTTTATCATTTGATTAGTGAAATGTGTTCTTATAATGTTGCTGCAACTCATAAGGATATGATTGCACGGTTTGCTGATGCTCTACCTCCTAAGTGGAGTCCATTCATTGAACTTCTAAAGCATACAGGCGCTATGGATACAGCCAATGGCACTCTCTATGAATTCATACAGAAGTTGGAGCACAATAACGAGGAGGAAATTCGGAAAGCTAAAAGGATTGCACCTCCTCAAAACACAGAAATGTATTTGCCTGGCTTTGGTCCTTCAGGTAGTTCTAGTTCCATTCAGCAACTGAAGCTTCAAACGGCGTTTGTGTCTAATACAAGCTCCTCAACCTCAAGTCACCACTACTCAACAACAGTGGAATCAAAGTGCTTATCTTTCACAATCTATTCCCAAACCTCAAGCCCAACCAGAACAATAACAAGTACATTATACCAACAATCCTTTACCCCAAAACACCAACACCATCAGAGTTGATACTTCCAATCTTTCAAAAGTCAGTGTAGAAGTTGCAAAGGAACATTTGGAACTTCTCAACACAATGTTCAGTTCCTACTGTGGATTGGTAGCAGGTCAAATTGGAAACATCAATATGACCAATGAAGATTATCAGCAGATAGACCGTGATGAAATGGAGTTAATGGATATCAAGTGGGCGTTTGCAAGTGCTGTTAGAAGGGCAAAGGATTTCATGACTCGAAATGGAAGAACAAGCTTGGAAGGCAAAAATGATACGAAGTACGGGTTTGATAAAGATGCGGTTACATGTTTTAATTGCGGCGAAAAGGGTCACTTCAAACGTGAGTGCACCCGACCAAGCAAACAAGGCAATCAGAATCCGTTCAGAAATCAGACGAGTACTTCTAATGTAAATTAAGACAATCGAGAAAGAAGGATAGTAGCGGTGAACAACAATCAGAATCAGAACCAGAACCAGTCTGGACCCTCAAACACCAACAGAGCATTAGTTGTTCAAGTTGATGAAGGGTGTAATTGGTCTGTACAATTCGGATAGAATGATCAAGGAGGAGGAACAGCTTGTTATGCAAAGATCATCAATCACATCAAGCATGTTCACAAGGAAGAATTTTCTGAAAGTGATGATAGCTCGGGTTATAGCGGGAGTTCAGATGAAGAAGACTCGAATGCGGGAGATTATAATTCTGAAGATGGATCTTTTTCTTATCAGACTGCCTTTATGGCGAATGTCTCGGCCTCGATAAGTTAGGTAAATTCTGATCCTCCTACTCCTAGTATTTGTAAAATGTCTGTAGAATTGAAAGAGGAATCTGAAAAGGTTCACAGTCATAATCAAAGTTTAGTGATTGAGCTATCAAAGTGCAAAGAGGCAAACATGGCTTTAGCTCGAAATGAAAAGGATTTTAAATCTGTAATTGAAACTTTAAAGAAAAGTGTTTCCGAATTAACAAAAACTGTTTTCAACACACAAATTGGTATTAATAACTACATTAATATCATTGAGGAAACAAAGAAAGAGCTAGCTGTTGCCAAATGCAAGCATGATGCGATCAAGCTCAAATTGGATAGTTATTCTAACTCTCGATATGTGCTTGATCAAATCATAGATGTTCAAAAGCTAAAAGGGAATGTGAAAGGCGTTAGGTATAAGTCGTGTCCGCCCCCTTTGAGACACAACTATACCAGAATGCTCGATGAAGAGGATATGCCTCGTTTTGAACCCAGTGTGCCTCTTGATTATGAGGAAGTTACTACTGGCCTAGGGTTCAAATCGGACAGTTCTTCAAGTACATCATCTGAGCAAACAGAAACTTCAACATCTACGAAACAAAGTCCTCCAATCATTGAGGACTATGAGTCGTCTGATGATGAATCAGAATCAGATATGAATGACCAGGATGAATCACTTGATGAGAAGAAGGGAATAGAAATTCCAATTGAGAATCATATTCTTTGTGATCCTCCTATTCCTGTTGTGCAGCAACTTGCCAAACAAGTGATTAATCCTGTCAAGGAAGTAAAAGAATATGTGTCTACCGTTAAGAGTAACAATGTGTTGTATAATTTGGTTGGTGATACCAAAATTTATTCAGACAAGGACTTTCCAATTAAAAACGTCAATCCATCTTTAATTGACAAAATTTTTTAAGATAATACAAGAAAATTTTTGGGAAAGACGATCCCTGGAGTTGTTGTAACTCAATGTGATCCATTCCAAAATCCGAAGTCAGAAAACAATTTGGAAGTCAAAAATCACCTACAAAGCAACAACCTTTTGCTCCTAAGGCCAAACAACCAGTTCTACGAGCTCAAAAGCCTAACGTTTCTAAACCAAAATATGAAACAAAAGGAGCTCGTTATCAGAAGATAAATAGTAATGTCAGATTTGTAGCATTGAAGGGTACGGATAAAATTGAGACTTTTGAAAACAAATCAAACACCAATTTTATCCAACAAGTCAGGATTTTAAAATGTAACAGTCAAAACAATTACACTCAACATACAAATGGGTGTGATAAAAGAGCAAGTACCTCAGGTTCTACTGGTTCGACATCTGTTAGTCGATCAGATTCTCCAAAGTTTGTTGAAAGGAGAACGTGTTTTAAGTGTGGGGAGTTTGGACATATCATTAAAAATTGTACAAATACTCCCAAAGAGAAATTTGTTGAAAGAGCACCACCTGAAAAGGGTCATCCACAACGTCGTCCTGTTTCACCAAAACATGATAAAAGAACTGTTAAAGAACAAGAAACAAAACAACGACGTCAAAACGTCAAAGCAGTTGAAAAGGCTTTAAAATCTGAAGTCAAATTTGTTAATAGGGAGCCAAGTTCATCACAATCTTCAAAACCAGAAGTTTCAAAATCTGTTTACAAAACTCAATCGGGTAAACAAAAACAAACTTGGAAACCTAAATCGGGTGAAAGTTCAGGGGGAGGTGCTGTGTTTGAAAATCATCAGGAAATTGAAATTACATTTCTTGATTCTCAAGGGCAACCTAACTCTATGAAGGCTTGGGTCCCCCTCTCCAACTAATCTCTGAGTGAGTGTGCAGGATGTTCCAGGAGGAACTATCGATAGTGATAGGATTATTGATAGTGGAATGTTCATGCACAAGACCGGCGACAAAAGATATTGTTGCCTTTGATGGAGAGAAGAAAAAGAAAAGAAGACAGAATTATCTCTCGAAAGAAATTGAAATCCTTCGACAAAATGGAAATCATACCAAAGTTTGATTGTTCAAGGCTTTGATCGGGTCCCCAGGATAGATTCAAATCTGTGATAATGTACGCACCTGCAGCACGTCTGAAGTTCAAAATCAACAAGATGAACATGCAGTGTACATTTCTTCGCGGTGTGATTGAAGAAAATGTGTTTGTTGAACAAACCAACCGGGTGTGCGGATGCCTTGGCGTGGATTGAACAACCGCACACTACTTTTCAAAGAGAAAGTCAAAGACCTTCGCTGGTGCAATGTGGAAGACCAGCCGGACCCTAAGGTTTATGATCTTGTTGCTGTGAAGAGATTTGTCGGTTAATTGAAGCAGTTGCAAATTCGACCTTGAAATCCACACCGGGTGGATATCCAGTTTGGGAGAGCGATAAGATTCCCTGCAATGCACGAAGCAGTAGCAGGATACGGTTTTAAATTTCTAATCTCTCCTATACTTCTCGATATTTAAGCTGCTTTTTGAATTATCATCTCGTACAGCACTCTTTGGCCAGACACGTTGATCTCGAATATCACCTCACACGTGATTGTTTCACTATGAAACTCATCAATGTTGTCATGGTCTGCACCGCTTACCGACGTGCCAACTGATTTTTCCAAAATTCAATAAATCATTTCCGATTAAAATTAATTTTTGTAAACGACATTGAGGTAAAACATGAGTTAACCGACATCGGAAAATCGTTTTTGTAAATACCTTTGTGTTTTTAAAATTTTTCATAGTTTGTTGATTTTAGGGGTAGTAAATCCAAAATTTGAAAAATTCAAAAACATCGAAAAGTTTCAAAAGCGCAAAAACAATAGAAAAGCAAAAATGAGTTTCCTGGCGAGAAAAAGAGAAAATGATAGTACATCAGTGGTCTGTCTAAACCTCTTTAAAATGAACTTAAAATGAAAAACGATAAGCAGCTCTATATAAGATGTATCGGTAGGCTCACAATCATTTTAAAGTGTGCAGGGTGATATAAACTTAAATCGACTGAATACCAGGTGGGAACCGCACATTGGCATATGGTCTTAGTACCGAAATTTCATTTGAGAGATTGCCGAGGTTCTGAGATATTCGGTCTTTATGCTGTTTTATCATCTGGGTATCATGGTTGTATCTTTTACCGAAAAAAAACGGGGACGCAAGTCTAGATCTTCCATGATACTATACATGCGTGTACATACTGCATACGACCTCAATAAGTGATCAACAATCACATGTCCAAACAAATAAGTGATAATTTTATCACAGATTCTTTGCGGGAGTCAAGTTCGTCTCTTTGCTGTACGAAAGTACTGACCTGTTCACGGACTTGTACCTGTTCGTCTCTTTGCGGGAGTAAGTGATAATTTTATCACAGATCTTACTAGACGTCGTAGTTTCTCGTTTTAGCTTTCCCCCTAACCTTCTTTAGGGGAACCGCTGCAATTAAAACAAAAATAATTAGTAACAACATTTATAATATATAAAATATAAGGACTACAAAATAATTTAGTAAAAGACTTACCGTCTTTCTCGTGTGTGCCACGAATCCCACCGGGAGGAAGCGGTGGATCACCGGCACCGTCACCCCCATGTCCCCAGGGGGCCACATCCGCCATCAAATAAGCGAATATCAGCAATACCGAAAACATAATCCCTATAAAGTTATAAATGTTACAGCATGTGTATCTAATAGAAATTAAGGGAAAGTACAACAAGTGTAACTCAAATTCAAATAAATATTTCAAACAAGTGTTTATCAATTACAAATCAATATAAATTACAATAACTTTTCTTTTAGTCAGACTCCACATAATCGGGATCATCCTCATCACAATCAGCCTCGACCTCATCACAATCAGACTCGACCTCAAACACTTCATCGATGGTAGCCGTTGGGGGATCAACTTCAATTGAAGGCTCACCCGCAGTAACATGAGAAGATCCAATTTGAAAGTATTGGGTCAAGTCAATGACAAGTGGACAGTCAGATGAAGAGTTGTTGTCGACAACGTCATTATCTTCTAAGCCTTTGTCAACATTTTGAACCTTATTGACGCGGTCATCATCACTTACTGGCCGATCCCAAATTCTTCGATGATTAACATTTTCGACTACCCACCTATGTTTATTTTTTTGGTTTCGAGACGTTTCTTGGATGAAGAAGTGCTTATACTGGTGATATTATTGTCATGGTTTACACCCCTTCGAGTATCAAACCACTTGCACCGAAATAGGACAGTGGAATAATTATTTGTATAACGCAACTCAATAATTTCTTCTAATTGGCCATAAAATTTCACACCGTTCTCTCCAACCACTGATCGATGTCGTAAGGTCGGTAAAAAATATAGTGAAAAATGTCCTATTCACCTTTAACTAGTAAGGGCAAGTAGGGTGTCGAATCCACGGGGAATCAGTGGAAAGAATGAAAGCTCGTTGTTTCAATTATCATCTAATTCTAACTAATTGCCTTCTGCAGTTTGAGAATGATTGTGAAAGCAAATGTGAAATTGTAGTTGTAAACAATAATGATAAAAGGGACCAATCTCCGGGTTTTCAGGTTATGCAGAAAATCAGGTTACTTAGTTACAACCAGTTGAAAATCACATAGACATGATTTGTAAAACTTGTTTTGATAAATAATTAACGGACAATATGTTTGATTGCAATGATCCACGATCGAAACCGAAAGATTGATGCAAATGAATAGTAATCCAGTTAATTACCAATTTTAGATTTCATAAACATTAACAGGTTCAATGACTAAAGGTTTAAAACAATGACATCCTAGAATTTAATCCCGATTGTTGATGAACAAACCAAATAATTGATGAACACGAATGAATACGATAATCAAATAATGTGTTACGTGAAGAATAATAGTTTAGGGGTATTTTACTAATTATTAGAAGTTTAGGGGGTCTAATGTAATTGTTTGGGTTATTTACTTATTTATGTACGTAATATGAAGGAAGGAAATCAGATTTGAAGTTTGAAATTCTCCTATCTTCTCCAAATATTCTCCTAGTTCTTCTCTTTTAGGGTTTAACCCTATCAAGGGTATTAGAGCCGTTCCGATCTCCGGTTGGAATTACTTTCGATTACCATGACTAACACTCGCAATCAAGAAATTGACAGCACTCTCAAGGAACATGGCAAGGCAATCTCAAATCTCCAAGAAACCCTAGCCGCCATGTTGAAACAACAAGAACAGACGATGAAACAACAAGAAGAGATCTTACGAGCACTCAAGGAGCATTCAAGCGGTGGCAGTTTTAGTGGCGGCGGAGGCGGCTTCAGCGGCGGCGGAGGCGGCCCTGATAAAGGGCTGTTTAGCGATGATTCGCGGACGGGTACTCGGCCTATGCGGGTCGGGAAGGTTGAATTTCCTCGGTTTTCAGGTGAAGATGTGGAGGATGGGCTGCAACCCGAAGATGTCAAAATAACACCTCCGGTTAACGCTTCAAAACTTCCGTTGCTTCCAGATCCAACAGGAGTCCCTGGGCCACCAACTTATAAACCAGCAACTATTAACGCGAAGCACTTGTCAGGTGAGGAACTAGAGTTAAAAAAGTCAAAAGGAGAATGCTTTTGGTGTACTGAAAAGTTCGTTCCAAGACACAAGTGCAAAAAGAAACAACTTTTTGTGATTAATGTGGGAGGCGATGAGGAAACTGAACAAGACGACAATGGTTCAGGATTGAATTGAAGAGCTTACTTTTTGAGGGCAAAAAGTAGGTTAAGGGGGAGTATTGTTACGTATCTTATTTATTTTAGTTTTATTACTATTGTTAAGTCAAGGGATTAGGATGTTATTTGGTTTTGTTTGGGGGTGTCTTGTGTAAGTGTCTTGTTTATTTAATTGGTTTACGTATGGAATGAAAATCAGCCAGAATTTGAGTCAAATTTCCTTCTATCTCTTAGCTTTCTTCTTCCCCAAGGTTTTAACCCTATCATAATGTTTAATCAAAACAAAAACAATAGGAACGACTAACCAACAGTTTAATCGAATCCTAATCCAAAAAGTTGTAACAAAAAGCAAACCAAATGTTCAAACATAAACCCTAGTCCCGGAGACGGTCACAGGAAACCTAGCCGCTCATGACGTTCGAACAACCTTCAAAAGCTTGAGATGAGAATGAATTCATGATTGATCTTACTAAAGATGTGGTATGATAATGATGTTCACGATGTTGAGAGCCAAAAGTCTCCTATCTCCTGCTTCCAAAAGTCGATGATGCAGCCGTCCATGATATTGATGATGTATTAAAGGCCCAAATATTCTAGTCTATGGCTGCCGACTTTCGTGAGTCCAGGAGCCCAAAAATTATTGTCAAAGCTGCCAAATCATGATAGTGGGCTATCCCCCCTCTGTTTGCTGCCAATTGTTCAAATAGAGATCAAGCCCAAAAATAATGAAGGTGGCCCATTTAGGAGCCGAACAATTGCGTAATATGGCTCCCTAAAAAAATCGATATGTTCTGCATGTGATTTCTGTAAGCTGCATGTTCGAACCGTAAACCTCAAGTCACACATGCTGTGAAATTTTTTTCTTTTTGTGCATCTCCAAAATTTATGTATGATGTGACTTAGCTCCCAATGTTACCTGCCGCCAAAAAAAAACTCCACTGATGCATGCCTGTTGACTGCCTTTTTACGTGGATCCCAAAAGAAGTAGCCGCCAAACATCCCTGTGCATGTATAATGATCTAGCAATCTTTGAATGACTGATTTTTTTATCAATTAAATAATGGATGACACTAATATGTTATCTCCATCCTGCCACGTGAATATCGGCTCCATGATTTCTCCCTCAATTGATGCCTCATGTGCATGTATAATGGTGGTAATGTTTGATAATGAGGGAAGATTGATGTCATGCCAAAGTCTCGAAATCTGTAACATCACATGGCTGCCTCTTCAACAAAATTAATGGTGTGATTGATATTATGTGATGATGATAATATCATGATTTCATATCTTTTAATGTTTTCTCAAAGGAAACAATCCTCCACTCCATCTCTAACCCGGTTAACTTCCCCAAATTAAGCAATTTAACCTGCATAGCCACAATTTCTCGTAGTTAACTTATTCAATGCATATAATTACTTAAAATCGAACGAAACACACAAACTAGACACTTTAAAGCTCGGGTTTCACCCTCTTCATCACATCCCCACACTTACCTTTGATTGTCCTCAAGCAAACTGATACGGAACTACTCACCATAGTGTCAACACCTCTAAACCCCTTAACCGATGCAACAGTTTAAGTCCCAAGTCATACCCGTCCCATAGACTGACACAATCGAGGTTGACAGTCCGACAAGCAATTTGTGCAATTTATAAAACCTAAGACTTGTCTATTCAAAACTAACATGCTTAGAATCATACACATGCTACACGCCCCTCACAATCAACTCTCCTCTCGGTTTAAAAATATGAACTAGCATGTAATGTGCTAGTATGTATAACACTCAAAACCAAACATGCAATTCCGTAATCATAGGCTTGTATGACAATCACACCTCCACTGTATCATATAACACGGCACATATCAAAAGGACTTTCGGTTTTGGGCTTAGGCTAAGGTGGGAAATTTTTTTGGCTTATATTTTTTTCTTTTTCGTGGCGAACAATCAAACGACCAAACCGCGACAACTTTATTTGCAACACAAAACGACTAACACTTCGGGTTGGTTTCTACCCAAGACATGAACGATATCACAACACCTTTTTTTTGTCTTTTCTTTTTCTATTTTTTTTTCTTTTCTTTGTTTTCTTTTTTTTTCACATATTCATAATCTGTCGTTCACGGTCGGTATCAAACAATTCACATTAGGTGGACAAACGAAAGGTGAATAGGCTCAACAGGGCTACTAAGGGTGATAACTAGGTAAACACAAAACAAACATAACGGGCGTAAGGGATATCCTAATGCCTTTATCATTTACATGCACATGTCAAACCACAATCTCAGCATGTATCAAATCATACAAGTTCTAACACAGAATAACATGCTGCCTACTCTCAACAAATGAAGTCATAATGTAAATAATTCTATCATTCTACAGGCTCAAAATTTTCGCCAAAGAAGGGTAAAAGGCTGCCGACATGTAGCATATGCAATCTAAAGCATGTTACACCTAAATAGACATCTCTTATCAATTCTTTTATCCTAAAAACACTTGTCGGACCTACTCTCATGAAACTTAAAGGAACGACCATGACAAGGGACTACATTAGCTTACTACCAGCAAGGAACCCATTACTGGTTGAAACTTTAGGTTTTTGTATCCATTTAGTTCACTTAAGGCGATGAATTCTTTAAAATTTTCAATTTTTTCAGTTTTCATCGTTTTCAATCATTTTCAACCTCTTCAAACTCTTGTCCCAAACCTTCACTTCCCGGGTTTCCATATCCCCACACTTGAGTGACATTGTCCCCAATGTCTCGTGTTTAACAAAAGCAGAACCCGGGAATACCAACTAACAAACATCATGAGCGACCGTTCCTAACACAATTAGCAAAAACACATTCCCTAAACATAAATAATTTAACACCACCAAAAACACACCAAAACAAGAAAAATATAATTGTTCAACTAGAGTACGGAATAAGCACGTGGACCTGATCGATGGTTGGTTTCCGCTCCTTTGCCGCAGCCGGTTTAGATGGCGGATCCATAACTTTCTCTTTCCCAGTCGTTTTCGACCCATTCTGCAGACACAACCCAACACACAAACAATGCAAATCAGATCCACTGTACGAAACATAAACAAGTGTGCAATAACCCTTCCCCACACTTGTTTCATGTTATAACTATTGCCCTTTTGGAATTTAAAACAACAAACGCCCCAATATCTGTTGCAACAGAATTATCTTTACTTTTTATCAAGTTTCATGCTCCTTACACAAAACCCAGTAATGTCGTAACCTTCCCCATTCTCATATACTAGTGTCAAAATTCAATTTTTATCATAATTTCAAAGACAAACTACAATGATATGCTTCACAATCTCTGTTCCTCATATAAAGATTCAAGCCTCATTCATATTTCATCCTAGATAACCACTTACCTTCATCACACTAACAAAATAATGAGTGAAAACATACCTTTTATGCTTAGATATGCTAATTTGAGCTTTATCTTCAATAAATTTCACTCCCCAAACGCAAAACCCCAAACTTGAAAATTAGGGTTCTCAACACTATGCAACGATTTCTGCAAACAGAAACGAATCGGACCAAATGGATGCTAGCATTGTGTTCCCCTCAGAAAAACACTCAAGATAGACTCTTGAATGGGCCGATTTGGTGGAGAATCAAGAGAAGTAGGGTGAGGTATGGATATGGAGGACTTGAAATCTAAGAAGAAGAAGATGATGGTGATAAATTTTGGGGATAAATCTGACCTAATTCGCTGAAATGTTTAACGGGTCGGATTATTATGGACGGGTCGGGTTGTTTTGGGTTTTAAAGCATCACATGGGTTAACGGGGTGGGTCACGTGTGGTTTGGTGGTGGGTGAAACTAATTGCAGATGTGGGGTCATGTAGCAGATGAGAGTGAGAATTGGCTGTGGTCACGTGTTCTGTCAGCGCAGCCTTGCGCCAAACATCAGCGCAATACAGGAGAATTCTTAAATCAACGTAAGGTGGCGGCTGGGCAGCGCAAGCTGGCGCAGGGTGTATTTATTTAACTTTTGAGGGTTTTTTTTAACAACTAAATCAATGATTTTAAAAGGTTTGTAAATGATTTTCTTTGATTCTCTTACCGAATAAACTTTCACCATTCGGTTTGCTCACCGCTCCATAGAAAGAACGTGTCGTCCGCGACACATAATTGAGTCTGAAAACGAATTGGACGGTTCCAACTTCCCCACACTTGGGTGATTGTATCCGTGACGAACAGTACGACGTTAGAATCTGCGAAATATCATATGCAAAACAAACCAAACAAAACAAACAAATGCACAATAGTCTACAACCTCGGGCTGCCTCCCGAGAGCGCTAAGTTTAAGAGTCTTCAGCCAGACTTCATACCTGACATGGTTACTCCGCATCATAGATCAAAGTGCTCAACTTGAAGCACTCCGACTGTTTATCCGGTCCGTTGATATCATTAGCTTCCAAATACGGTTTCAGCCTATGCCCACTCACAACTTGCCTCAAATGGTCATCAAAGTCTTCAATTTCTATGTCTCCATAGTTTCCGATCCGCGTGATCAAATACGGACCCATCCATTTGCTTTTCAGCTTACCTGGAAACAGTTTCAGTCTAGAATTGAATAACCATACCTTCTGTCCTACCTCAAACTTCTGTAGCCTTAACTTTGCATCGTGCACTTTCTTCGTCTTGTCCTTATATGCCAATGCACTCTCATACGCTTCATCCCTTAATTCTTCAAGCTCTCCCAACGACAATTTCCTTGCTTTACCTGCACTTTCATAATCCATGTTAACTTCTTTTACCGCCCATAACGCACGATGAGCAAGCTCAACAGGTAAATGACATCTTTTCCATAGACCAACCGATACGGTGTGGTTCCAATAGGCGTTTTATATGCCTTACGATACGCCCACAAAGCATCATCCAACTTAGTGGACCAATCCTTGCGGTCGGGTCGCACGGTTTTTTGTAAAATCTCTTTTATTTGCCTGTTGGACACCTCAACCTGCCCACTCGTTTGTGGGTGATACGGTGTAGCGATTCGGTGGTCAATAACAAAACGTTTAAGCAATTTTCCAAAATGAAAGTTTTTAAAATGTGACCCCCCATCACTTATGATCACACGAGGGATTCCACATCGCGAAAATATGTTTGTTTGGACAAATTTGCAAACAACTTTATGGTCATTCGTCTTGGTGGCAATCGCTTCTATCCATTTTGAAACATAATCCACGGCCACCAAGATATAATAATTTCCCAACTAATTAGGGAATGGGCCCATGAAGTCGATTCCCCAAACGTCAAAGATATCAACCACGAGGATCGGCTGCATGGGCATCTCATTCCGTTTTGAGATACTCCCTAATTGTTGACATCTAACACAATTCTTTGCAAATTCAGCTGCATCCTAGAAAATTGTAGGCCAATATAGCCCACACGCGAGCACTTTATGCCCGATTTTCTGTCCGCTGAAATGTCCACCACACGCTGATGCGTGCAACAACTCCAACACACACTTTATCTCCTCATCTGGAATGCAACGTCGGATTATCTGATCAGCTCCAACCTTAAAAAGGTCAGGTTCGTCCCAAATGTACGTTTTAGCTTGAGCTATGAACTGTTGCTTCTTCTTTTTGGGCCAAAACTCCGGAAGATCACCTGTAACGGCAAAGTTAGCAAAATTAGCAAACCACGGTTTAGTTGAAACAGATAATATATGTTCATCAAGAAATGTTTCATTGATTTCAACATCCGGTGCATCTATCTCATGCACCACCCGTGATAGATGATCTGCTACGACGTTTTCACTACCCTTCTTATCGCTAATTTCAAGGTCAAATTCCTGTAATAACAAAATCCATCGGATTAATCTTGGTTTAGCGTCCTTCTTCTCCATGAGGTACCTGACAGCACTATGATCAGAATAGATAACAACTTTGCTACCCCACAAATAAGACCTAAACTTATCCAACGCATAAACAACTGCAAGCAACTCTTTCTTAGTAGTGGTGTAATTCAATTGAGCATCGGAAAGAGTTTTGCTTGCATAATAAATAGCCACGGGTTTCTAATCAACCCGTTGTCCCAACACTGCCCCCACCGCATAGTCGCTCGCGTCACACATGATTTCAAAAGGGAGCGACCAATCCGGTGATTTTAAAATGGGGGCTTCAATCAATTTTGTTTTAAATTGTTAAAAGCTTTTATGCACTTTTCATCAAAAACAAATGGCACATCTTTTAACAAAAAGTTGCATAGCGGTTTTGTGATAACAGAAAATCCTTTGATGAACCGTCTATAAAACCCGGCGTGTCCTAGAAAGGAACGGACGCCCTTAACATTAGTAGGAGGCGGTAAAGTAGAAATAACCTGAATTTTCGCGTGATCTACCTCAATTCACCTACTTGAAATCACGTGTCCCAACACGATCCCCTCTTGAACCATAAAATGGCTCTTTTCCCAGCTTAAAACTAAGTTAGACTCGACACATCTTTTTAGCACCTTTGTTAATTGATCTAAACACAAATCGAAAGACGTACCGAAAATGGAGAAATCATCCATAAAGATCTCGAGAGAATCCCCGACCATATCTGAGAAGATACTCATCATGCACCTTTGGAAGGTGGCCGGGGCGTTACATAATCTAAATGGCATTTTCCTAAATGCGAAGGTGCCATAAGGACACGTAAACGTGGTTTTCTGTTGATCCTCTGGATGTATCGCAACCTGGTTATATCCTGAATAACCGTCTAAGAAACAATAAAATTTCTGACCTGCGAGTTTCTCTACGATTTGGTCTATGAAAGGCAAGGGGAAATGGTCCTTTGAAGTTGCAGCATTCAACTTCCGGTAGTCAATGCAAATCCGCCACCCGGTTACAGGCCGAGTGGCAATCTGTTCGCCATCTTCACCTTTGACAACTTGTATCCCTGCCTTCTTTGGTACCGTTTGAGTTGGGCTGACCCACGTGCTATCAGAAATAGGATATATTATACATGCATCCAGCCACTTTAGTACCTCTTTCTTCACCACTTCCCGCATATTCGGGTTCAGACGTCTCTGTGCATCCCTCGCCGGCTTTGCACCTTCTTCGGTGATGATCCGGTGCATCACTATAGATGGACTAATCCCTTTTAAGTCTGCAATCGTCCATCCAATTGCCGCCCTATACTCCACTAACACCCTCATCAAAACCTTTTCTTGAGCTTTTGTCAAATTTGCTGCAATGATCACCGGAAGGGTGTCATTGTCTCCCACAAAAGCGTACTTGAGGTGTTTCGGCAGCTCCTGCAGCTCTACTTGTGGAGGTGATTCCAATGATGGCTTTAAATGCGTATCGATGTGCTCGGGCAGACTTTCCACTTGATGAGTCCAAGTGGGTCTCCCGTCTTTAATTGCCATCACCTCCAATTCCTTTTCAGCTTCATTCAAGCATTCCGATAATTCAGCCTGTTCCCTGTCACAAATAACACACGTCTCTGTTGTGTTTACCCCATTTTCATGAGGATGACACTCGTCAATGATGTCTGCCATAAAGCATTCATCACTAACCAGAGAATAAGATGCACGGGAAAACACATTTAATTGAACTTTCCTATTACCAAAGGTCATGTCAACTGTTCCATTTCTGCAATCAATTAAAGCGTTAGCAGTTGCTAAAAATGGTCTACCAAGTATGACATTAGGTTGTTTAGTTTTATCAATTGAGACATAGTCTAAAACCAAGAAGTCAACTGGGTAGTAAAAGTCCTCTACTTTGACAATGACATCACACACGATTCCCCGGGGTAATTTCAAAGTCAAGTCGGCCAACACTACTGTGGTGTCGGCTCTCTGTAACGGTCCGAAATCGTATTGATCATAAAGACTCCCCGGGAGAATACTCACACTTGCTCCCAAATCCAGCAGTGCCCGGCTCATTTTAAAGTCACCCACTTGAATGGGTATTAACGGAGCACCTGGATCTCAGAGTTTAGGAGGAATGGCACCCGACAAAACGACACTAACATTTTCGGTTAAATCGATTTTCTTTGGAAATTTGTTTTGCCGCTTTGGGTGCACATGTCCTTCAAATACCTCGCGTAAGCCGGAACCTGTTTTATCGCATCTAACAACGGGATATTGATTTTTACTTGCTTAAAAACTTCCCACATCTCTTCCTGTTGTGGGCCTCTTTTAGTAGTTTTAGTTCCCGGTTCTACCAAAGCTTGAGGAAACGGGTTGGTTTTAATTCCCGCACCCTTTTCCGTAGCCTTGGTTGATGCGTTTTCTAATACCCTATCATTAGTTTCTTGAGAAGTCGTTTTATTCGCTTTCGTAGGGCTGACAGGTTCAGGCTCATGTTCCTCTTCCTCATTTTCATCCCAATCCTCCACCACATCATCAACAAATTGTGGTGGAGCGCCAACCTTATTATCATACACTTTACTAGAACGAAGTACACTTACCTGGTTTACACGTGCATTCTTGGTAGCTGAACTACTGCTTTGATGTTGCGGGTTGACCGTGGTGGTACTTGGCAATTTTCCGGGGTCTCTTCTCAACTGGGCTATATCCTCTGCTAATTGCCCCAATTGCTTTTGCATTGCTGTAGAAGTCTTATCTCTCACCTCATTTTCCTTCTGAATATCTTTCATGAACGACATGATTGCATCCAGCTTTGAATCACTCGAATCGCCTGCCCCACCTGAAGAATAACTTTGCTGGTTACTTTGATTCTTCCAACTCCCTTGATAATTGCTTTGATTTTGCTGTTGGTTGTTGGCTTTAGGCCCTTGATTATATTGGCCCCGATTCTCGTAACCTCCTTGTTGGTAATTTCCTTGCCGATTCTGACACTCTTGACCTCCTTGGTTAGGTACCTGAAAATTGGGGTTCAACTGATTAGCAGAATTACCATAACTAAAATTGGGGTGGTTTCACAAACCTAGATGATATGTATTTGATTTCATATCATATTGCTTTCGTTCATCGTACAATTGATTCACTTCATCAGTCTGACCACCCAACACAACACACTCTCCGACTTGATGCCCAAACTCTCCACACTCAGTACATACCGCAAATGTATTGGCGGTTTTAACTTCACCTCCCTTTCCGAGATTCATTTGAGCTACCTGCCGCTCAAGCAATAAATTTTGGTGCCTCAACTTCTCGACCCGTTCCTCAGCTTCATAATCGACTGACTTTGCTGAACTTGATCTTGCCCTCCTGCTTGATTGTGTCTGTCTCTTTGAAGTGGCACTTTGTCTCTCCAAATACGCCCAATCCGCAGCTTCTGTATTTGTGAGAAACGTACCATTGCTGATGGCTATAAGATCTCTTACATCATCAGGAAGTAGCCCATCATAAAACACCTTAATTAATTCCCATGTCTTAATTTCATGATGTGGGCATTTCCTAAGCAACTCCTTAAACCTTGTGAACGCTTCATGGAACGGTTCCCCTGAATGTTGCTGGAATGCTCTGATTGCATCTCGAGCTTCACTGGTTCTATTCATGGTGTAGTATTCCTCCAAAAACACAAACTGCATCTCTTGCCAAGTGTATATACTACCTGGAGGTAATTTGGCGAACCAGTGGTGTGCTTTGTCTTTCAAGGTAAATTGAAACAACATTAACTTTACTTCATCCTTTGTAAACCCCGAAACCCCAATTGTTTGGCAAATTGAATCAAAACTTGCAATGTGCAAGTATGGTTCTTCGGACCTCTTTCCATAAAACTCTGGCAAATGGCCTAAGTATTGAGGCCTCACCTCAAAAGGTCTGTTATTGTTTCCAACTGGTGTGACTATAGCCGACGAGTTAGGCACTACAACTGGTCGACAGTGACCTTCAACGCCTTGAATTAGTGCCCCTTGAACGACTTGTGGGACACCATCCACAAACTGTATCTGATCACCCCTAAACCGATTATTAGCTCTTTGATTTCCCGCATTAAACTGCGGAACTCCATTATGAACTTGGTTTTGTGGAATCGGCCGCTGGATGTGATTTCTTTGGTTGACTTGTTGTTGTACTGGGTGTCCTTGATTCACATTGTACCCCTCATCGTATCTGTAATCCGCGTACCTCCCATCATACTGATTCTGATAATCATCTTCTTCCCAACCAGATTCCCAAGTATACACACTGCCTTCTCTGTGTTGGAAACCCTCATCATACCCGTGTTGATGCTGTGGTTGGTTGAGACGAATAATTTCCCCATGTCGGAGATTCAGATTTCCCGGTTGGTTTTGTGGGCCTGGGTTGAATTGTGGAAATGGTTGTGGTGGTGGTTGATTCTGGTTTTGGTTATTGGGCTGGTTTTGGTTTTGAGGGATTGGTGGATTTGGAATGGGCGGGATTGGTTCGTTTTGTGGAGCTTGGTTTTGTGGCTCTTGGTCAGCCATCTCGTTAGCTGCTTGTTCAAGGTCTTGAGCAACTGTTGACGACTAAGCTTTAGCTTTCACTGCTGAACACGGCCCGTGTCCAGTTACCTGAACTGGGTGTTTTTCTGCAGGTGGCTCAGCACGGGGTCGTGTTGGTTGGGCACGGCCCGTGTTGAGCCTTCTGTGATGGAGATTTGTGTCGGGTCGCTCTGTTCTTCGTGCATGGGTCCATTTTCCTCGTTCCCCTTTTCATCCATTACCACCATGAGTGTGTTTTATTCTGCAAAATAAAACTAAAAGATAAAACTAAACTAAGGATAGTTCCGCGGAATGCCTCCGTGGTGCGCCATGTTTATAAGGGTCCTTGGCTAGACCCGATTCGAGGTTATATATTTTCTGAGTGGGATGCCTGGCGTCCCATGTTACACCGTCGGAGAGCAGCATCCAAGCTCGAATCAATAACCTTCATGTAATTGACCGGGTCGTCGTCCTCTATTCTCTTCCCAACTCCGAATTTCACTTCATCATCCCCATACCTCAAGGTGAGTGTCCCGTCATTCATATCTACCACTGCTTGGGCTGTGGCAAGGAAGGGTCTCCCTAGTATAAGGGGGACCTCGGTGTCTTCCTCCATATCGAGTATGACAAAGTCAGCTGGATAAACGAATCTGCTTACCTTTACCAAGACATTCTCGATGACACCTTGTGGGAATTTGACGGATCGATCAGCGAGTTGTATGCTCATTTTTGTAGGGCTCGTCGTTCCCAAGCCGAGTCTTTTGAACATTGATGAGGGCATGAGGTTAATGCTAGCCCCTAGGTCGGCTAAGGCATTGCGAACGGGCGATTCCCCTATTGAGCACGGAATCGTGAAGCTTCCGGGATCGATTTTCCTTTGGGGAAGTTTATTTAGCACAAGGGCAGAGCATTCTTCGCCTAAATTGACTAATTGCAAATTTTCAATTTTCTTCTTATGCGTAAGGAAGTCCCTCATGAATTTAGAGTATTTGGGCATTTGGGTTAGGACTTCGATAAAAGGAATATTGACATGCAATTGTTTTAACAGACTTTCGAATTTTGCGAATTGCTCATTTGTCTTTTGACGAATTAACCTACCGGGGTACGGAACTCGAGGAGCCTTGGTAGGCTCTGGTGATGGAGGAGAGTTCTTCTCCTGCAGAGGTGTCGGCACTGTTTCTTCCGTTGGCGGTGGCACTTCTGCAGGCCCTACGGTGCGGTTTCGTAGTGTGATGAGGTGAACTTGCGCCTTTGGGTTTGTTTCGGTATTGCTAGGTAATGCGCCTTGCGGTCTCTCGGAAAAATTTTGAGCTATTTGATTTAATTGTTTTTCTATGTTTTGAATGCTAGCTTGTTGATTTCTAAAATTAGATTCTAATTGTAGAAATCTTTCCGAGTTTTTCTTATCAGTGTCAGAGACGAGGCGAGATATAGTATCTTCGAGCCTTTCTCGTCCACCTTGTTGCTGAGTGAAATTTTGTGACTCATTTCTTGGTTGCTGAAAGTTTGTTCGTTGGGTTTGTTGGTTACTACTATTGTCGGGTTCCCTCCAACCGAGGTTTGGGTGGTTTCGCCATCCTTGGTTGTAAGTTCCCGTTGGGGGACCCGACGGCCTAGGTCTATTATCAATGTAGTTTACCATTTCTTGTTGATCGTCCGTTTCTTTCATGCAACTCCAATTTTCATGTGGCCCACCACATCCTTCACAAGCCATAACCGAGACTGTTTTTGTCATTTCTATTTTTTTTTTATTTTTGAAGAAAGGGCCTCGATTTGGGCTTGTAAAGAAGTGCTTTCGTCGACCTTATGGGCGCCCGGGGCGATAGACTTATTTCCCCGGGGGGTATGCCATTGAAAATTGGTTTGAGCAATTTCCTCAATCTGATTATATATTTCGTGTGGGCGTCGATTACCTAAAAGTCCCCCGGAGCTAGAATCAAGTGTCTGCCTAGTGTGTGGCAACAATCCATTATAGAAAGTGGATACTTGTTGCCATATTGCGAGGACGTGATGGGGACACTTGCGTAATAGCTCCTTGAACCTTTCCCAAGTTTCATATAAGGATTCCCCGTCCTCTTGTGAATATGTATTAATTTCAGCCATTAACTTAGCAGTTTTAGCAGGAGGGAAATACTTATATAGAAATTTTTGGGCTAGTTCATCCCAGGTGTTTACCGATCCAGCTGGGAGGGCGTTGAGCCAAGGTTTCGCTCGGTCTTTTAGTGAGAAGGGAAACATACGGAGGCGGATGGCGTCGTTTGATGCTCCATTGATCCGAAAGGTATCACATATTTCCAAGAAATTAGTTATATGTAGATGGGGATCCTCGTCCGCAAGCCCGTGGAAGGTTGCGGAGTTTTGGAGCATTTGTATCAAATGTGTTCGAAGTTATTGGCTTCGACATTCGGAGCATTGATAGCGGCGCCTAGATTACCTACGGTGGGTCGTAGATAATCCATAAGGGTACGTTGGTCCGCCATTGGAGGTGGATCACCCGAAACCTTCTCTTGGTTTTTGGCTTTTAACCTTTTTTCTGAGAAAGCGTTCGGGTTCTTCTAGTGGTTCTTTTATGTCTTAATTGGAACTGGAGCTAATACACTACGTGAGGTTGGCGTCGGGTTCCAAGTCCTGCAATAAAAACAGAAAAGAATGTTGGTCAGAAGGTTCACCACGGCCCCGTGTTGAGCGAACACGGCCCGTGGTCGGAATTTCAGTGATTGTTTTCCAGATCCCAGTTACTGGAAGTTGGACACGGCCCCGTGTTGCACCGGCACGGCCCCGTGGTCAGCCTTCTGTAACTTGGAAAACAAAAACTGCCAGTAACGATGTTGGGCACGGCCCGTGTCCGACCAGGCACGGCCCCGTGCTGAGCTCTGCAGAAGCTGAAAATCTACGAAAAATCCTAAAAATTAAAGAGAAAAATAAAAATATGACTAGGCCGTTGATTCCTAACTTTCTTAAAGTCCTTGTGTCCCCGGCAGCGGCGCCAAAAACTTGATGTGCGTGAAGTGTGTTATATTTTAGATGTATATTTAAGCCCTTTTTACACTTTTAGCCAAGTTTTAAATTTATAAAACACGATATTCACTAACACTAAACACACATATGGGCAAGTGCGCCCATCGTGGACGTAGTATAGTGTTGGTAAGATACCGAGGTCGTCCAAGGACACAAGAGCTTTTAATACCGGTTTATCCTCAACGTCTAATCAAATCAAAAAGTGAGAAAAATGTTTTAAACTAAGAAAAATAAAAACTAACTAAATGTTGAAAAATAAAATAAAATAAAAACAGATAGACAAGATGAATCACTTGGATCCGACACGTGTGTTAGTATAACCTTTGATTATTTTCGCACTTTTGCACTTGTTTAAGAGATTATCTTAGTTATTGTAGTAGGCCCCTCTTTTGAAGGCGACGTTACCCTCAACCCAGTAGTTTGAGTCAGCAAGGATACAATCCTAAAGGGTCGGATTATTGAAAGATAATGAATTAAGTTATTAATGCAAATTGTGGTAGGCCCCGCTTTCGGCGGTGACGTTACCCTCGGCTAAGTAGTCTGAGTCAGCAGGGATACAGTCCTAAATAGCCGGGTTATAGTATTAATAGTAGTTAACTTATGAGGGGGTCAAAGAGTTTGGATCCCCGCCATCCAATACCTATGGGCATTGAAGGAGATCCTACTAAATTTGACCCAGGTCCCAAGCAGGACCTCTAAACGCTGAACAAGGGCAAGACCCTTACCAGACCGTTCCCTTAACCCCCGACCAGGTAGCCAACATACCTCCATATAGACCGTGGAGATATGAATGGTGAAAATCTTTTATTTTATATAGACAGTAAAATAACGCCAAGACACCACGGACAAACGATAACGAAAGATCACCTTCAACATAAGTAACTAGTTATTAAAGTCATTAATACAAAACCAAATAAAAAGTGCAAAAGATTAAAAATAAAAAGTATTATACTAAACACTTGTCTTCACCAAGTGATGTAAGAGACTTAGGCAAACATGGCCTTGATTGTCAAGAACTCTTACGATCAATCTTGGATCCCGAGACGACTCACACACTCTACGATGGACAATGGATGATGGTGGTGGATGATGGTGTTATTGTGGTGGTGGGTGGTGGATGGAGTGTGAGAGAGGTGGTGTGCCAAGGGATGAGATGGAATGAAACCAAGCACCCCTATTTATAGGCTGAACAGAAGGCTGGGCACGGCCCCGTGTCCGCTGGACACGCCCCCGTGCCCGTCTGACACTCTCTCTCTTCATTAATTGTAATTCGCAACTACAATTAATGCGCCTGCTGTACTTTCACCACGCCCCCGTTCCCGCTGGACACGGCCCCGTGGTGGGCAATGGAAGCTTCTACTAGTTTGTCTTTTCTGCTGCTTCTTGGGCACGGCCCCGTGTCCGCTAGACACGGGGCGTGTTCAGTCTTCTGTTTTCTCTTCTTTGCCTTGGGGGGTGCCGTTGAGGGTCCGGGCAGTCTACTTTTATTCCTTTTCTTGTATTTATGCTAGAATTAGTTGTCTTTTTGCTTCTTTTGTGATTTTGAGCTCATTTCATCCTGAAAATACAAAAGAAAGACAAAAACACTCTTTTTCCAACATTAGTACTTAAAAAGGGTTAGTTTTATGCCTAAATTGATGTGATTTATATGTTGCATTTTACACACATAATTAACGGACAATATATTTGATTGCAATGATCCACGATCGAAACCAAAAGATTGATGCAAATGAATAGTAATCCAGTTAATTACCAATTTTAGATTTCATAAACATTAACAGGTTCAATGATTAAAGGTTTAAAACAATGACATCATAGAATTTAATCCCGGTTGTTGATGAACAAACCAAATAATTGATGAACACGAATGAATACGATAATCAAATAATGTTTAATCAAAACAAAAACAATAGGAACGACTAACCGAAAGTTTAATCGAATCCTAATCCAAAAAGTTGTAACAAAAATCAAACCCAATGTTCAAACATAAACCCTAGTCCCGGAGACGGTCACAGGAAACCTAGCCGCTCATGACGTTCGAACAACCTTCAAAAGCTTGAGATGAGAATGAATTCATGATTGATCTTACTAAAGATGTGGTATGATAATGATGTTCATGATGTTGAGAGCCAAAAGTCTCCTATCTCCTGCTTCCAAAAGTCGATGATGCAGCCGTCCATGATATTGATGATGTATTAAAGGCCCAAATATTCTAGTCTATGGCTGCCGACTTTGGTGAGTCCAGGAGCCCAAAAATTATTGTCAAAGCTGCCAAATCATGATAGTGGGCTATCCCCCCTCTGTTTGCTGCCAATTGTTCAAATAGAGATCAAGCCCAAAAATAATGAAGGTGGCCCATTTAGGAGCCGAACAATTGCGTAATATGGCTCCCTAAAAAAATCGATATGTTCTGCATGTGATTTCCGTAAGCTGCATGTTCGAACCGTAAACCTCAAGTCACACTTGCTGTGAAATTTGTTTCTTTTTGTGCATCTCCAAAATTTATGTATGATGTGACTTAGCTCCCAATGTTACCTGCCGCCAAAAAAACTCCACTGATGCATGCGTGTTGACTGCCTTTTTACGTGGATCCCAAAAGAAGTAGCCGCCAAACATCCCTGTGCATGTATAATGATCTAGCAAACTTTGAATGACTGATTTTTTTATCAATTAAATAATGGATGACACTAATACGTTATCTCCATCCTGCCACGTGAATATTGGCTCCATGATTTCTCCCTCAATTGATGCCTCATGTGCATGTATAATGATGGTGATGTTTGATAATGAGGGAAGATTGATGTCATACCAAAGTCTCGAAATCTGTAACATCACATGGCTGCCTCTTCAACAAAATTAATGGTATGATTGATATTATGTGATGATGATAATATCATGATTTCATATCTTTTAATGTTTACTCAAAGGAAACAATCCTCCACTCCATCTCTAACCCGGTTAACTTCCCCAAATTAAGCAATTTAACCTGCATAGCCACAATTTCTCGTAGTTAACTTATTCAATGCATATAATTACTTAAAATCGAACGAAACACACAAACTAGACACTTTAAAGCTCGGGTTTCACCCTCTTCATCAACCACTTCCACCCCAGAGTTTTGTGTTGCGCATTTTGCATCACGTTCAAGTGTCTTAAACCTAACACCGTTGACTATGCAAGCAGTGTAAGTGTAAGCAGTCATTTTCGCACAAATTGAAAGAGCATACAACTACGGGTGGAATTCTGGAGAATTTTGTGTTTTCATCGAATGGACCTAACAAATATAGAGTAATAATGTTTGTTATATGTGTATTACCTAGCAAGTGTAGAGTAATGAGTGTTATATATGTATTATACCTTATGGAGAAACCATCCCGGAAATTTGGTTTTAAGATGATCTTGGGGATGTGTATGTTTGAATTCACTACATTGATGACAAATATAAGAAAGGAATGAAAAATACCAATTAACAGATTATGAAAAGTTAAAGATAGAAGCACTCACTTCATGTACTCCCTAATTTCTGCGCAGTTTTCGAGGACAAACCATTCCATCTTGCTTTTTTCGATGAATGATAGATATTTGTCCTTTGTTGCGGCAACAGGACGACATTTGGACTCAAACACCCATAACTTTCTTTTTTCAATAACGACATCATCGTTTCTATCTGGGCGATTGAACTTAGTCTGAACATCTTTAAGGTACATTGAACAAAATGTTAGAGCTTCTTCAAACACATAACCTTCAGCTATACAACCTTCAAGCCTTGCCGGGTTTTTGACATAGTTCTTTAGTTTTTTCATGTACCTTTCAAATGGATACATCCATATAAAAGCTACTGGACCTCCCGCAATCGCTTCATCAGGTAAATGCACAAGTAAATGAACCATAATGTCAAAAAACGCAGGTGGATAGATCATCTCTAACTTGCATAAGATGGTAACAATGTCATCCTTTGCTTTCTTCATATCATCCATCATCCACTGATAGTGTTCTAGAGCAAAGTTGCTTAAAGAACATACAAAGGTCTACTATTGGTGTAGATGTATCTTTAGTCAAAAGCCCTCTAACCCCAATCGGTATCAAACGTTGCATGAGGATATGACAGTCATGAAATTTCAACCCGGTAATGTTAGCATTGTTTTCTGTCACCCTCTTACTGATATTAGATCCAAACCCATCTGGTAATTTAACATTTTTTATAAACTGACAAAAAAGTTTTCGATCATCGGACTTGAATGAGTACTTTGGGTGGGGACTTAAGAACTTGCCACCCGATTGTTTCAGCCATTGTGTCGGCCGAATGTTTAGTTTTTCCAAGTCGGACCACGCATTTGGCGTGTCTTTGCTCTTATCGTTCATTAGAAGAGTACCGAGCAAGCTGTCGCACACATTTTTCTCTATATGCATTACATCTAAGTTATGTTTCAGCTGCCGAGAAGACCAATACTCAAGGTCAAAAAATATGCCTCTTTTGGACCAGTTCAACTCGAAATCTGACCGGTTTATCCTCCCACCTCTAAAATCTGGATGCTTGCCTGGTAGACGATTAATTAAACGACCGAGTTGAGCTTCTATGTCAGCTGGGCTAAACTGTCTCGGAGGGTCTCGTGTCTCGGGTCTCCCGTTAAAGTCGAGACTTGTTCTCCAAGGATGGTTGGCATATAAGAACCGGCGATGACCAACATAAGCACATTTACCAGTTACACGTATTGAAGGAGTGTCTTGGTTATAACTTTGGCATGCCATGTAGCCTTGTCCGCTCCAACCTAATAGACTACTACGGGCTGGAAAGTCATTTATGGTCCATAACAACGCCGCCTTCATTGTGAAGTATGTGTTTGTTGCTGCGTCTTTAGTACGTACACCTGTCTGCCATATCATATCTTTCGCTATGTGCCTTGAACAATACAAACGTCGTAGTCTAGGTGTCAAAGGAAAGTATCGTAACACCTTACGAGCCACCTTCATGCCTTTTGTGTCTTTATCGACCCATCGACTCTCATTACAAACGGGACAATTTTGCAAGGACTCGTTTTCTTTCCAAAAGAGAGCACAATCATTTGTGCACACATCTATCATCTCATATGCCAAACCAATCTTCTTAAATGTCTTCTTAGCTACATAATACGAAGGGGGAATCTTGTTGCCTTCTAGCATTGACTCTCGCAACAACGAGAGGAGTCGATCTACTACTTCATTTTGCAAATGGTACGTATCCTTTATATTCAAAAGCCTTGCTAAAAAGTCGATAGAAGAAAACTTGGTATGTCACACCCCAACCGATGGCGGAAACATCGGGATGAGACGAACAAATTACTCAAAACAACATAACACTAAATGTGACAATATAAATTAAATCATTTTATTAAATTCTAAAGTAATGTACATTGTCTGAAATAAACAAACATAAATTCAAACATTGTTTAATTGCTAAAATGGGTTTCTAGGTTCATCCTAGCTTGTTTTCTTGATCACTTCGTCTAACAACCTGCAACATGTATTAAAATAACATCAACAAAAATGTTGGCGAGTATACAAGTTTGGTATGTAGCATAATAGAATAAAATGTTTAACGTGCTCATATCCAACATGAATACAATGATACAAGTTACTACTTTGCCATTCAATATCGTTCAACATCGTTCAATATCGTTCAACATCGTTCAACATCGTTCAAATATCGTTCAAATATCTTTCAAATATCTTTCAAATATCGTTCAAATATCGTTCAAATATCGTTCAAATATCGTACAAATATCGTTCAACTTCACAATACCCCAAGACTGAAGGGCATTGAGATTAACACGTTCAACTTGCATAGCATAAGAGATTAACAAGCATCAAATTGTTTCATGTTTAAATGCGGATAGAGTGTGATTAAAACAAGACTCAAGTGTTGTGTAATTTGAATATGGAATACATGTTGCACCCAAATGTGTTTAAAACGAAAATGGGATCAAGTATACTCACATTGGTTGCGTTGCGATTTCTTGTAAGAATGTACGAGTAAAGATTAGGAAACCAAGAGAATGAACAAAGCAATTAACCTAAGTGTAAAATACCATACAAGAGAAGGATTACTAATATCTCTATATTAGTTATTTATGTACCGAGCTCGTTATTAATATTTAAATTATAAAATAAAATAATGTAAAAATAAAAGGGTTAAAATATATTGTTAGTTCACGTTTTTGTTTTTTTTTTATGAAAGAATTACTTACTTTTAGAGTTTTAGAAAAAAGAAAATAAGATTTTAAAGGAAAAAAAATTAAATAAATTTTGTTTAAATAATAGTGGATTTTAAAAGGGTTTTTTTTAAGAAACAGGATATAATGGTTTTTGTTTGTTTTAAACATGGATAGGTTCATCTTCTTTGTAAAACAAACAATAGAACTGATAACATTTACTGTGAACGTGTTTTTTCTTATACATAAAAGAAATGAAAAGCAAGGAAGGGTTTCATCAACAGTGAATAAATGAATAAGAAAATTATACCGAACAGTTGAACGAAACTATGTGAACTCCGGCGAACTTAGTTACCCATCGGCGTCTCGATTTACTCTGGAGAACCTTCGATTACAACAGGCAAAAAGCTTGGGACTCCGGCGACACTCCGGTCGTCTTCTCCGACAGCGTCGGACACCAAACAAAAGGATGTCGTGAGTTCCGAGTAACGACTTCGGCCAGAGTTTGAGTTCCAGCGACGTCTCCGAGGTTGCAGGTTCCTCCGGCGTTGCTCCGGTTTCTTCGGTGAGGTATTATCGAAACAGAATGAGAGTGAAAATGAAAAGGTGAGGGGGTGAGGATGTCTGAAACGGAATTGTGTCGAGAATGGTTGTGAGGCTCGGTTTATATAGTAAACCGAAGGCGTCTTGTAAGTTTGGAAATGGTCTCGTAATCTTGGAAAATCGATCATGATTGATTCGAATAGGGGAAACGTGGAATTATGGGATGTCAATCCCAAGTAATCAGGTAATCAAGCAAAAAAGGAAACCCAGCTGGTTTCTTCGCGTGCACAGTAAGTAGCGGCAATCAAGTTTTAAAAGGAACAGTTAACTGTGTATATAGTTAATTAGTTTCCATAATTAACACCCAATGAAGTGATGGTGCAGTGGTTAGGCTCGCTGTTTGTTGTCTTGAAGACACTTGGTCGAATCCCGCGGTCTACAAATATTTTCCTTCTTTTAAATTTTGAGTTTTTATAGGTTACAATTAGCCCCCCCTTAAGTATACTAACGGTTCTAATGGAGGTTTAACTTAGATTAACGGAAACTCTAACTAGCTTATATTAACGATTTTAAATTTTAGAATATTTGTTTAATTATTAATTAACTAGTTATAAATATATATATATATATATATATATATATATATATATATATATATATATATATATATATATAGGATTAGGTTCAAACGTGAACAAAATTCCAAGAGTGAACTACGTGAACTGATCTGGGCCCTTGATTTGTATGATATTGAGATTAAAGTGAATGGCATGATGGTAATTATTTGGTTAATTTTTTCTATTTAATTAAATACATAAGGGTATATGTGTAATTACATAATCAAAAGAAAAATGGAAACCTAAATTGTTTCCATTATTTAAAATCCAATCATATCAATTATTTTGTTTCTATCATTCTCAATAATAACAGATCTGCCGTCACCATACAAACATGAAACACACCATTCTCGTTCTTCATCGTACCATCCTGACGAAGAAAACGATGTCGATTACCGGTATACCGGCTCAATCGCCGCCGTTAACACTACTCCGAGGTAATTTACGGCGACTCCTACCACAATGAATATCGTCGTCGCGTTTTCGGTGACGTCAGCGGCAGCGAAGCTGAACAGATCTACCGCCGACGATACAAACAGGAAACACACCATTCTCGTTCTTCATCCTACTGTCCTGACGTAAATTTTTGAACGGTGTTCAGGGCTTCAATGTTGGTAATGTTCACTGTTCAGGGCTTCAATGTTGGTAATGTTCACTGTTCAGGGCTTGAATGTTGGTAATGAACGAAAATTCAAAATCAATATAATATTCTTTATTTCATATCCAAAAGATTGAAGTTTTGAATTGTAAGATTGAACGGTGTACAGGGCTTCAAATAAAGAATAGGTCTTTATATAATATTCTTGATTTTTTAATTTTATATAATATTCTTTATTTTGAAATAAAGAATAGGTCTTTATATAATATTCTTGATTTTGAATTTTAACAAATCTATAATATTCTTTATATAATATTCTTGATTTTGAATTTTCGTTCATTACACAATCTTGAAAATTCTAAAATCAATATAAATTTTTGAACGGTGTTAAGGTTGAAGTAGTTAATCGGTGTTCAGGGCTTGAATGTTGTGATGTTATTCTGTTTTTATTGGATTGTAAGTATGTTCTTGAATCAATTCAGATTCAGAGTACACGTGTGTACGTTTTAGTTTGAGTGTGTTATTTAAAGAATAGGTCTGGGCATACTGCTGTGTTCTATTCACGCCAACAAGACAATACACATGTAGTAGGTTTTCAAAATACACATGTGTACTGGTTGCCCGAGATTGTGTATTTAAAAGTCCTGTTTTGTGAGTTTTTTTTTTCAATTTTTCAATTTTGCTCTTTCTTTAACGCGATGTACACATGTGTATTCTGATTTTGCTCTGTTTTTAATGCGATGTACACATGTGTATTCTGATTTTGCTCTAATTTTAACCCAATGTACACATGTGTATAGCGTCTGCTTTTGTGATATCTCATATTTTTTTGTGTATTGAATGTGTGAAGTTGTTGATGTACACTTGTGAATTATGCAAAGTATTAGTTGCTGAGTTTTTTTGTGCTATTATAGGAGATGTTAACGAGAAAAGTGGAGATGGAAGGTCGATAAGGATGATTCACGTATGAGGTCGATAAGGATGATTCAACATACAACGTGGCGAATAGTTGTAAAAGATTATGTTTTTTGTTTTTTCGATTATGTTGGGTTTATTCTTTTTACGAAACTGGAACTTGTAATTATATGTTTTTTTTGTTTGGTTTGGAAATCATTATGGAAGTTGTAATTTGTTAAATATAAAATAGTTTTACAGGTATTGTTTCTATGTATGTATTAGGTAGCTAATTACACATATGCACGATGCTGAGTACACATGTGTACTGTTCTATTTATATCCAAGTATACATGTGTCTACCGTTGAAATATGACGGTTACGTGGATCTTAAAAATCAAAATTTGAATTCTGGTGATGAAATCTGAAATTAAAATTGAAATCTGATGATTTGTTGTTTGTTTTGATAATTATCTTATTAATAAATAAAACATAATGTGGATAATGAATTTAAATTAGGAAAGATGTAACCTAATTCAATTATTAAAATAATGATTTAAATCTAATTTTTTATATAATTACAATCCTACCCTTAACAACTAAAAAGGAAATCAAGGGTCCAGATCTGTTCACGCAGTTCACTCTTGGGAGGTTGTTCACGCTGGAACCCTACCCTATATATATATATATATATATATATATATATATATATATATATATATATACTAGTCGTTTACCCGCGCGATGCGGCGGAAAACATATCACTTAGGTTGGTGAGTATAGGGCTATGTACGGGGCGGTTTGGTTTTGACCACAAATCAATTTCAATGGCTATAAATCGATTCCTAACGGCATTATAGCTGTTGGAATCTCCAACAGGTGTTGCAACATTTTCTGTAAGTTACCCAAATGAACCGGTTACACCCCACCCGGAATCAGTTAGAATCGGTTTCTGTATTTTTGGTTTAAAATCGGGAAGGAACTGGAACCGGTTCCTACAAGAATCGGTTCCATTCAAACTCAGTCAAGAACCGGGTACGGTTAGGAACCGGTTCCGGGCATAAAAAAAACCCGATTTGCCCATCCCTAGTAACGCCCCGCGCATTAAATATGACGTGGACTCATGAAGCCCATTAAATACCACTCGGCCCCAGGCGTTATAAAAGCCTTGCGTTAACGCGTTAAAGGAGTAGAGTTAGCTGTCGCCGATGGTTACAACTATTTAAACTAAACTAATAATACTAAAATTAAATGAACAGTATTAAAATAAAGAAAAAAAATGGGTGAAGCCCGTAAAACGGGTTAAACTATTTCACTGGGGTAAGGTGGAGTAAAAAGGATAAAATTAGACTTGGCAAACGGGTCGGGTTGGGTCGGGTCATGGGTCAAAACGGGTCAATTATAAAAAAGGGTTGTTTTGGTTCAGGTCGAAATGGGTCGGCTCGGAACGGGTTCCAGGTCAGGTCAGTGTTTTTTTACAATATAACTTTGGTGATCATACGGCCCGTAAGTACTGTTGTAAATAAAAAAAGGTTCAGAATTTTGAGAAAAAGTGATAGGGTTAAAACCTTGGGGAGAAAGAAAACTAAGAGATAGAGAGATATTTGACTCAAATTCTGCTTGATTTCATTCTATACGTAACATCCACATAAATAGATAGAAACTTACATAAGACACCCCTAAACTACTAATAATTAGTAAAATACCCCTAAACTATTATTCTTCACGTAACAATACTTCCCCCTTAAAAGATTCTTGACCTCAAGAATCACAAAATAGAGAAAAAAAAATGCAGCATCCATGAGTTCTTTTGAGTCAACTCATTCCAGGGTGGACGCCATTCGGTCCTTCCAATTGCAATCGGAGAAATCCTAGCGATGCGCCATGGCGGGCGCCAATCATTTACGGAACTTGCCTTTGCCTTTAAACAGGCACCAAAAAGATTTGTGGGTGGGGTAATTTTTGTAGCAGTGGGTTTGGTACCTCCATTCAATTCCCCCCCCCCCCCCCCCCGTAAACTTCTCTTCTAGGGTTTCATTGTTAAGAGCCTGTGTTTTCGCCAACCCATACGCTTCGTGCAAAGTATGTGGCTTGAACATTTTAACCGGGCCCGGATGTCCGGCTTGAGGGCTTTGATATACAAACTCACGGCCTGGGTTTCACTCAACGTCACCTTGTTTAATAACGAATCAAAAGCGGTGTTCAATTCCTGTAACGTACCAGTTTGCTGTAGCGAAGCCATCTCTTCCGGTGGGTCTTCAAACAACGCGTCGGAGAACTTGGGAAACTCGATTTTTCCGATCCGAAAGGGTTTAGAACCCCTGGAATCGTTGTCTGGACCGGAGAAGGATCCAAAAGAACTGCCGGACGACTAAGATCTGACCCGCACAGCCTTGAGGATTTCCTCCTGCTGTTTCGAAGCCTGCTCCTGCTGTTTCATCAAAGCCGATAACGCCGTCTGGATCTCGTTGATGACCCTATCGTGGAACTTCAGTGTGTTATCAATCTCATTGTTACGGGTGTTCATCATGGCGGCGGCAGAAGAGCTCCGATGAGGTATCGGCTGGCTCTGATACCCTTGATAGGGTTAAAACCTTGGGGAGAAAGGAAACTAAGAGATAGAGAGATATTTGACTCAAATTCTGCTTGATTTCATTCCATACGTAACATCCACATAAATAGATAGAAACTTACATATGACACCCCTAAACTACTAATAATTAGTAAAATACCCCTAAACTATTATTCTTCACGTAACAAAAAGATAGGAGGTTGAGATGTGAACCATGCCAATCTACCATGTTTAAGGTTAGTAGCAATGCCAATCTTTTCACAGTATCAAGTTTTCTAATTCTATTTAACTATCAAATAGATCTTCCAACACTAAAAGAGCAAAAGCGGGCAGACCTCAATGTATATTGAATACTATCAGAAAAATTAACCCACTATTTTCCAAAAAACTATAACCTAAAAGAACAAGTTGGGTGTCCTATTTCTTCTTAGGCTATTAGCATATGGTAATACAGTACAGTAAAAAAATCACTATACATTATACAACATATAGAAAACCAAAAAAAAATTGAAAAATCATTCCTATTGACCTATTCTAATCTACTTTCAGGATAAAGGGATATACCCATTCATTTCTTAATTCCCTTAAAAATATTCTTTGGCTATGGCAATAAACAGTAAGCAATAAGGAAGCCCAGTTTAAAAGTTGCATCTGTGCGCTTACAAACTACAAAGATATTGTTCCGTTTAAAGCACAGACACACATCAAATCCATCTATCAAATTCCAAAACAACTCCCCAAAATCAAACAAATTGACAACAAAATTTAAAACATTTACACAGACACACATCAAATCCATCAACTACGGCGCTCATGAAGTGATGATGATGCCTTCACCGGAAAAGATGTCGTCGTTGATAAAGATCATGTCGCTGATGAAGATGCCGGCGGAGGGAGGGGGTTTGTGGCGTAGGAGACGACAGAGACGCGGAGACGGTGGTGGGTTTGTGGCTCGAGCGAACCCACTGTTGTGACCCCATTGCTCAAGTTCCTAGACTCTTGTTGGCTCGGAGTATAGCTGCTGTCTGAGGGTTTCTGTATCTGAACCGGGTCAAGAACCTTGACCCCTTGTTTCCCCAGTTGCTGCACCTCTTGTGGCGAAACTATTTTAATGCACCATACCCTGCTCACAAACTCCCTGTTCATAGAGAAAAAAACACCACATGATAACAGGACGTAGGTGTTTGTAAAATCATATAGGCGAACCCAAACCAAATTGATACTTATTAGAGTAAAAGGCCATTTTTGTCCTGGAGGTTTGGCTAGTTTTGCGACTTTCGTCCAAAGGTTTATTTTTTCTCCGACTATCATATTTCTATAATTATAAATTAACTAATTAGTTCGGGTGACCAAGACATTGACTCTTTTGACCAAGCTAGACCGCAGTAGCACCGCTGTAGCCACCATTGCTTGGCGACCAGCGGCTGTCTCTGTCGATAACAGCCACCAGAATTGATTGTAACAACCACGAGCCATTGATAAGTTCTGAACCCCAAGATGAATACTTAACAATAGAAACGTGGTGAATAATTGGTAATCAGGACTATAACAGTTGGAACTCACTTTATGCATTAACAATACACTTTTGGACCATTTGGTGACCCCCTAGTACCGAATATTAAAAATGAACAAACCACATACCTGTTTTCGTTCTGTGTACTGGAGCGTACCTCGATCCAGGTGACTATGATCCCAGCCGCTCTGCCTCATAGTTTCATATTTTTCACCCGTTTGGGATATACCCTGCATTTATGTGAAGTTTGAGCATGTTAATGGTTGTTTTTGTTCAAATAAACTTATAATTTATAAGTATACTTATTTAATTTACAAACATAATCTAGTTTGCTTACCTACTTTTTGTTTCAACTATCCCCATTCCCATTTAGCTTCTGACAGACTCAGGTAGAGAAAATACAACAGAAGAAGTTGCTGATCAACTACAATCCTGGCATTTAAAATGAAATATTATTAGTTTTTTTATAATTGATAGTCAAATACTTGGTTTTAAAAAGCGTAAGGAGCAAGGTATTACTACCAAAACTGACTGGGATCGGCTTGGGGTCAATGCATAATAACAACATCAGATATGCGCACTGCCAATATCAAACCAGTAAGTTAACAATACAGGTCAATGAACAATCAACCTTACAAAAACATTTTATCAAATGATTTGTCACCTATTTAGATTAAAATCTTCAATCACGACAGTAAGCATAACAACTGAATAAACTCAAAATTTACCTATGAAGATAAGAGGGCATAATTTAATCCTTTATGGTGTTATCATTATTGGTATGATACACACATTCAAATCGAAAGCCAATGACATTTAATTGCTGAAGACAAGCAAATTATATTATAAGGATTTGAAACGTATTAAGGAAAAGGTTAAACAAACCTCTTTTCACACCCGTCTAAAAGCGGCTCAAGTGGAAGCAAAGAACGAACAGATAGAATCAGGCCCTTAATGAAGTCTTCTGGAAACTTATTGTGAATACATTTGATTCCCAGGATGACACCAATTGTAGCAGCATCTTTCTTAGTAAGCATGCATATAGGCTTACCGTAACGTCCACCCACATCAATTAAACAAACCTGAAAAATATAAACATAAAGATAAGGTTTAAAATAAATTCATGCTCAGTCTGGGCCTGAATTATATTCATATAAGTCCAGTTGGCTGATAGCTGCAAGATACACATAATAATTCATTTCAGAGTAAAAAAACAAACTTCTTTACGGAAATAAAACCCTGAATTAAAGAGCATATACCACATTTGTCATCTTCAATTCATAGCATGCCCGTTAAAGGTGGAACTAAAGAGGTTGACTTGCCTAGGCTTCGAACAAACCACATGATTCATCTTTGTTAAGTTATGTTTTGCAACAAAATCATCACCTGTTCCAATAGAATCGTAAGAATTAAATCTGTTAACTTCAAAAGCTATAATAAAACCCTAGATCTTAGACAGGGAACAAATTTGAACTATTTTAAATCATTCTATCGAATTACTCTACAAGATATGAAATCCACAGTGACTAGATCGAACATCAAAACCGGTTGGTTACCCTCCAACACCTGATCCACCATAAATCCCCTTTTCTTACTATGAATCGAACCAAAACTCTTCAATCAAAAACAATTAAATTCAAAATTTAAACCATGGGTCGACACAAAAATCAACTAAATAGTCGATTAATTACCTTATACCAGATCTAAAAGTTTGACCGTATTAGGGTTTGTGAGCCGCAGATCTAAAAGCTCAGTTGCACCTCTTCTCTGTTGATCTGTGGTGAACACATGTTAAATCATCAAATTTTCAAAGGAAATAACCACAATCAACAATAAATCTTACCTTATACCAGACCTGAATGTTTGAACGCATTAGGGTTTGGGGGCCATAGATCTAAAAGTGTCAGTTGCACCTCTTCTCCGTCGATCTGTGGTGAACACATGTTAAATCATCAAATTTCAAAAGAAATAACCACAATCAACAACAAAGTTACCTTATACCAAATCTGAATGTTTGAACGCATTAGGGTTTGGGGGCCGTAGATCTAAAAGTGTCAGTTGCACCTCTTCTCCGTCGCACACACAGCACCTAGATCTGAATCTCTTGGATCTGAATCGCTTGGATCGTGCGAGAGAGAGAGCAGATGGAAAGGCGGATCTGAATAGCTTGAATCGCGAGAGAGATAGCAGAGAAACCCTAGATCCAGATCTGGATCTGGAATCGCCAGAGAGAGACACTGGTGAGATGTGAGTTGTGAGAGAGATGAGAGAGAATGAAGGGGAAAGGTGGATCCGCGTGAAAACAACATCATCCGTCAGATCACGATCTGTGTGAAGACATAAAAGAAAATGGATGTCTGATGATGGATCCGGGTAAAGGGTAAAAGTTTTGGAGGGCATAATTGGAATTGTAAATTATATTGTGCTTTAGAGGGTTGTACAGCATGCTTTAGGGGTGTTTTAAGGGAATTTTTATGGATTTTTGAAGTCCTTTGGATATGCTTTATAAAGTAGTATATATATATATATATATATATATATAATATTTTGGAAATATATTAAACGAATAAATAAATGAATAACCATTTTTGTAACCGAGTTAAATTAGGACGAAAATCTTTAAACGATTATTCATTTCGCGAAAAAAAAATTTCCGGTGGTTCAAGGTTAGGATTCGAATTTCAAAACGGGTCAGATTTTGGATATCCATTTTTTTACGGATGTTACAGTCTCCCCTACTTTAGGAGATTTCGTCCTCGAAATCTAAAAGAAAAACTTTTGAAAAGATGACATCTAAAGATTCAAAAGAAAGAATAGATGAGAGTTTGATCATAATGTTTTGTTTAAGAAAATTGTTTTCATGAATGCATCATATAGCACCTTGTTTCACATAGTATAACATGAATTTCACGTAGTGTAACATAGGTAACGAAAACATCGTAAATTTAGTTTGTTCACGAGATATTATTATTATTTGTTTTAAATTGCGAAAATAGTGCAATTCGTGTCTCCAAGATTAAAATGAAAGTAACGTTCAAATATAAAGTTTCATTTAGAACGAAAAAGAGTTGGCAACTACCTCTAAGGTAAGGAAATCACCCCTAGCTCATTGGTGAAGTTGAAAATTGAGCGAAGCTGACCGTCAAGGTAAGGAAATCACTCCTATCTTGATGATAAACTTCCATTTTTGGGAAATATGAGTATCAGCATAAAATTTAAAACAATTCCCATGACATACTTAGTTAACAAGATTAACGTATCACGGGCATGTGAATAAACATGTCAACCCATCGTGTACCGCAAAGTTGACTACCCAACAGCGTCACAACGAAGAGGGTGTAATGTTGTTAATTTAACATGACCACTAGAATACGGGCGGGCGCTACTCTTATAGCACTACGCATAGTGCTATACATGTTAAGGTGTGGGTTAAAGGACAAATTCATCACATAAGAATAACCCAGTAACACGAATCCAGTATAACATACTAGCATGCATGTATTAGATTGAAATGATATATCGTTCAAATGTAAAACACATAAAAATTGAGATAGCATAAAAGAGATTTAACGTAGAACATGGATTGTCACGGAGCGTAACATAAGACTATTCCAAAGTAAATCGAATTCCTTTTCGAATTAAGGAAGCGTGCTTTGGCCTAATAGACAAATACTCTCATCAAAAAGCGATTAACGATATTTGTCCTTCCAGTTACTACACGTCCTTAATCGATTGGGAAAATCGAAACTTTGGCGAGATTGAAAAAAATGAGGAGTGGGACTAGTTAACAAGATGCGAGTTTCACCTCTAATTTGATAACATCATACCTTAACGTGGTTGGTACTTATCATAAGATAAGGGTCCACTAGAATATAAAATGGAAAACTCCCTTCAAGATTTGGATATCACTCCTAACTTGAGGGTAGATTTCGTGCAAAAATCAAAGTATAGCTGAGTGAAAGTCTTCACCAAATGTGGGAATCACCCCTATTTTGGAGAGTCATTTCGTTGGTGTTGTAAGAGTGTCTTCAAAGCCTCCAAGTGTGTATGTATTGAGTTAGCCTTAGGAAAGGCATGTATATTAAGAGTCCAAGAAAGTAGAGGGAAGCAAAGAAGATAGAAAGGAAGTTGTTTTAAGCAACACATAGTGAATAAGCTCTTAAACTATAGACTAGGCAAGGCATTCCTATTTCCCTATAGTTATGGCTCTGATACCAATCTGGTGTCAGAGTATTCCTACTATAGACCAGGGAAAGTATAGCAATTCTACCTAATTCCCTATAGTTATGGCTCTGATACCAATCTGGTATTAGAGTACTCCTACTATAGACTAGGCAAAAGTAAGGCAATCCTACCTAATTCCCTATAGTTATGGCTGTGATACCAATCTGTAACACCCCAACCGACGGCGGAAACATCGAGATGAGACGAACAAATTGCTCAAAACAACATAACACTAAATGTGACAATATAAATTAAATCATTTTATTAAATTCTAAAGTAAGGTACATTGTCTCAAATAAACAAACATAAATTCAAACATTGTTTAATTGCTAAAATGGGTTTCTAGGTTCATCCTAGCTTGTTTTCTTGATCACTTCGTCTAACAACCTGCAACATGTATTAAATAACATCAACAAAAAATGTTGGCGAGTATAGAAGTTTGGTATGTAGCATAATAGAATAAAATGTTTAACGTGCTCATATCCAACATGAATACAATGATACAAGTTACTACTTTGCCATTCAATATCGTTCAACATCGTTCAAATATCGTTCAAATATGGTTCAAATATCGTTCAAATATCGTACAAATATCGTTCAACTTCACAATACCCCAAGACTCAAGGGCATTGAGATTAACACGTTCAACTTGCATAGCATTAGAGATTAACAAACATCAAATTGTTTCATGTTTAAATGTGGATAGAGTGTGATTAAAACAAGACTCAAGTGTTGTGTAATTTGAATATGGAATACATGTTGCACCCAAATGTGTTTAAAACGAAAATGGGATCGAGTATACGCACATTGGTTGCGTTGCGATTTCTTGTAAGAATGTACGAGTAAAGATTGGGAAACCAAGAGAACGAACAAAGCGATTAACCTAAGTGTAAAATACCATACAAGAGAAGGATTACTAATATCTCTATAATAGTTATTTATGTACCTAGCTCGTTATTAATATTTAAATTATAAAATAAAATAATGTAAAAATAAAAGGGTTAAAATATATTGTAAGTTCACGTTTTTTTTTATGAAAGAATTACTTACTTTTAGAGTTTTAGAAAAAAGAAAATAAGATTTTAAAGGAAAAAAAATTAAATAAATTTTGTTTAAATAATAGTGGATTTAAAAAGGGTTTTAAAAGAAAGAGGATATAATGGTTTTTATTTGTTTTAAACATGGATAGGTTCGTCTTCTTTGTAAAACAAACAATAGAACTGATAACATTTACTGTGAACGTGTTTTTTCTTATACATAAAAGAAATGAAAAGCAAGGAAGGGTTTCATCAACAGTGAATAAATGAATAAGAAAATTATACCGAACAGTTGAACGAAACTACGTGAACTCCGACGAACTTAGTTACCCATCGGCGTCTAGATTTACTCCGGCGAACCTCCGATTACAGGCGAAAAGCTTGGGACTCCGGCGACACTCCTGTCGTCTTCTCCGACAGCGTCGGACTCCATACAAAAGGATGTCGTGAGTCCCGAGTAACGACTTCGGCCAGAGTTTGAGTTCCAGCGACGTCTCCGAGGTTGCAGGTTCCTCCAGATTTGCTCCGGTTTCTTCGGCGAGGTATTATCGAAACAGAATGAGAGTGCAAATGAAAAGGTGAGGGGGTTAGGATGTCTGAAACGGAATTGTGTCAAGAATGGTTGTGAGGCTCGGTTTATATAGTAAACCGAAGGCGTCTTGTAAGTTTGGAAATGGTCTCGTAATCTTGGAAAGTCGATCATGACTGATTCGAATAAGGGAAACGCGGAATTATGGGATGTCAATCCCGAGTAATCAGGTAATCAAGCAAAAAAAGGAAACCCAGCTGGTTTCTTCGCGTGCACAGTAAGTAGCGGCAATCAAGTTTTAAAAGGAACAGTTAACTGTGTATATAGTTAATTAGTTTCCATAATTAACACCGAATGAAATGATGGCGCAGTGGTTAGGCTCGCTGTTTGTTGTCTTGAAGAGCCGTGTTCGAATCCCGCGGTCTACAAATATTTTCCTTCTTTTAAATTTTGAGTTTTTATAGGTTACAATTAGCCCCCCCCTTAAGTATACTAACTGTTCTAACGGAGTTTTAACTTAGATTAACGGAAACTCTAACTAGCTTATATTAACGATTTTAAATTTTAGAATATTTGTTTAATTATTAATTAACTAGTTATAAATATATATATATATATATATATATATATATAATACTTTGGAAATATATTAAACGAATAAATAAATGAATAACCATTTTTGTAACCGAGTTAAATTAGGACGAAAATCTTTAAACGATTATTCATTTCACGAAAAAAAAATTCCGGTGGTTAAAGGTTAGGATTCGAATTTCAAAACGGGTCAGATTTTGGATATCCATTTTTTTACGGATGTTACATGGTACAACCAGGATATAATTCTGTTTCAACTTCCTTTACCAGGTCTTCAAAATCATCAACAACACCGCTACTATCTCCATTCGAGTTCTCTTGGTTAAGGTATGTATCTTCTTCCATACGCTCCCCCCTAATGTCTTCAATAACGTTTACCATACCGTCTTGTGGTGCAACATCGTTTACTTCTGCAATTGGGGTCGCGTCCCCGTGATAGGTCCACTTCGTGTATTCCTTTCAAAAACTATTAATTACCAAATGGTATTTCATTTCTGCCATAGTTTTTAAGCCGGAATTTTTACATTTGGTACACGGACATCTAACTTCATCGTGGTTTTTTATCACTTTTTCACACATCTCGATAAATGACTTGAGTCCTTGCTTGTAGTGAGGTGAATGACGTGGGGAATCAATCCAACTTTTATCGATAGGCATTATGCAACTGAAAGAAAATCTAATTTAGGATTAACAAGACAAGGGTAGGCTGCTAAACCCACTTTTTGAACATTTTATCTCATATGTGAATGTGTATTACATGATTGTTTGTTTAAGAAAAATTCGGCAGCATTTCCTCTTAGCTCCCAAGTATATATGTAATGATATATATACCCGAGGAGCAAAGAGAAAATGATAACCGAATCCTTCTTAAACAAACAATCATGTAATACACATTCACATCCTAAATGAGATAAAGTATTCAAAAAGCAGTCCCAAGATAAACGAGGACAACCCAAAATTAATTTCTAAATCAATTTCGGGCGGGTGTGTCTAAGCTCGTTATGTTTAAAATGATTAATTCAAACACGGGCACAGTTTTTTAAGCTTGTTATGTTCTTAATGATTGTTTTAAATTTTGGGCGGAACGTTATGTTTTAAATCATGATTTCAATTTCGATTGGGTATTTTCCTAGCTCGTTATGTTTGAAATGATGAATTCAATATCAGACACGATTTTTAAGCTCGTAATGTTCTTCATAATGGTTTATATTTCGGGCGGGTATTTTCATAGCTCCTTTTGTTTTAAATGATGATTTCAATATTGGCGGGTATTTTCTATGTCCGTTATGTTTTAAATGATGATTTTAATATAAAGAGGGTATTTCCTAACTAATATATATTTTTCAAACCTACACATTTGCATCCTTACACACACATTTGCATACTTTATACAAACATACATACTAACATACACATTTTTCACCAACATACTAACATCACCTACATACATACATTCATTCATACACTTACATACCCACATACATGCTTACATACACCTACATACACAAATACATAGATTTTCATATACACATTTTCCCCAAATACACCTACATTATACTTTATACAAACATACATACTAACATACACATTTTTCACCAACATACTAACATACACCTACATACATACATTCATTCATACACTTACATACCCACATACATGCTTACATACACTTACATACACAAATACATAGATTTTCATATACACATTTTCCCCAAATACACCTACATTATACATTTGACATACTAACATATACCTACACTATACATTTACATACCTAAACAAACAATAATTCATTTACATACAAATATACATCTTTACATACACCTACATACACATACATACACAAATACATACACCTACATATACTCATTTTCACCAAATACACCTACATTATACATTTTCTCAAACATTTACATACAAATATACATCCTTACATACACCCACATACACATACATACACCTACATACACAAATACATACACCTACATATACTCATTTTCACCAAATACACCTACATTATACATTTTCACAAACATTTACATACAAACATATATTCTTACATATACATTTACATAACTAAACAAAAAATTATACAATTTCTAAACTTTGAAAAAACTCATATAAAACTAACCGTAATTTCAAGCTTTCAAGTAGATGTAGACCGCGGAGACGAGGTGGTGACCGGAGAAGTGATGGTGGTGACCAGAGAGGTGATGGTGGTGATCCGAATTTTCTTCCATAAACATAAATATACACAAAAATGAGCAAAAATTAAAGTCTATAACATGTAAATAACAAAATATAGAAGAGATCTAACAAAAAAATAAGTTAAACTAACCGATTTGGTGAAGAAACTCGGTTCTCCAGCGGTAGATGAAGAGTTTGGGGGGAAAAGTGAAGGAGGAGGGAAGAAATGGCGAAGCATAGTCTTTTTACGGAAACACTTTTACCGGCAACGGCCTATCGCCGCTACTGGTTCCTTTGTCGCCGCTATTAGGTTAACCAGGGTTAACCAGGATAAGATTTGTGTGGCTGGGGATTAAAGTGGGACACCTACCTTTAGCGGAGAAAGAGTGTCGCCTCTATTAACCCTAATCCATCGCCGGTATTGCCTCTTTAATCCCCAACCGTTAGATCAGAATAATGATCAACGGCTGGGGTTTGGGTTTGACGCGGATCGACCAATAGCGGCGACAGCTGGCCTGTCGCCGCTAAAGGTGTCACCACTAAAAGTGGTCTTCTCTTGTAGTGATTGTATTGCTCATCTCTTAACCATGAATTGATCACTCCAACCCGAGCCTCCATTCCAGTTAAATGGGCCAGAGTACTCAGTTCTTTCACATCAAGTTTACCTTGAACTGTCTTAACCACTTCTGCAATAAAGTTTGTCTCGGACCTGAAACAAAAGAAAAAGGGAAACTTGCACAGTCAAAATGACTTTCATCTTCTTAAGAATCTACTTGTTCAAATATACACAGAATAAATACATTGTAGCAAATGCACTATTTCTTCCCGCATTTAATTTTTTAACACTAAAATAAGTAACTACAATTATTTCAGCTTCTTGTTAGGGGCTATTAAGGTCCTAAATAATGCAAGCTGATTCACAAATACGAAAGCACTTAACTGTCTGATACAAAAGGTTATAATTATATACCACATTCATGAACCATCGTGTCCCAAGAGGTGGTGATTCAAGGTAACCCTTTAGACACCGGTTTTATTTCAACTATCATGAACCATACATCATATAATATGTATATCTATAGCCTAATTACTAATATACTAGCATTCATGGGTATAATATTTCTCAAAAGCTTGAATTATAAACATAAATACAGGGAGAAAGCAGATATACCCTGTAAGTATCATCCCAGTCAAATAAGCAACCTCTGTAAGTGCTCTCTTCCACCGCCTCACATTAACCTCGGTCCATTTTGACCCATCTATGCCCAAACATGCCAAACAATTTAAAAAGCCTGTCAAATTAGCAACTCTTATTAGTGCTATCCATATTGACCCTTCAATGGCTAAATTTCGACTTTGTTTCCTGAAATCTGATGGATCGACGTGATAAAAACAGGTAAAACGAAATGATTATGCTTCCTCTTTTGGTCCAGGATCCAGCAAAGTTCATCAAGGCACTATATGGAATTCACATAGTTTTGAGACAATACAACTATAGAATCCCTGGATTCGATTATTGCGGTCTCAATTTCCGGCTTGAGTTGTTGACCTCTGTCGATTTCATCATTGTCTCTGAAAGTGCGAAGTCCTGCTCCGATTAATGCATGATAGAGATGGTCCGTATAGGTATGACGAGTATCTTCACCTCCGAAACTTAGAAACACGTCATACCTGATAGTCGGAGTAGAAGCCATTGAATGCAATCAGTAGTTTTGAAAAGGTGAAGTTTGAGGAAGGAAGGGGATGGATAATCGATATAAGGGGGTGGGGGTGGTCACTAGTGATGAAATTTCACGAGTGATGGGCAGTCCATAACGGACCACCCCCACTCCCCTAAAGCATGAAAATTATATATATATATATATATATATATATATAAATAATTCTTTTAATAATTTATATATTAATATATGAATATACACACTAAATACACACTTACACATACTCTCTCTATCTTTCTCTCTCTAGAAAACATCAACACCACCGCCATCGCCATTGTGATAACCACCTGCCACCATCTGTAGGTCCCCTGGTTCGTATGGATCGTCACAGAATTGTCAATCTAATCAAGAGTGCGGAATCCTCTAGACCAGAATATCACAGAATCGAGTAGAAAAACAGAATTCCAATTAAACCGATCTTTATTGATTATCTATCAAACTGATTACAATCAATCAAGATCCCGAACACACACAAATTCGTCTAAGCCTCTATTGCTCTCACGAATTCCTCTCACAAACTGTTTTGGCTGATTAACCTAAACCCTAATGCAAAGCCTTGTTTATATAACACAAGGTTGCAACTTTAGGCTAGGGTTTCCTACATGGGCTAGGCCCAATTCGCCCCCCATATATGGGTTTTGTTTAGCCTAAACTCTATTATTTCAGTAATACAAAGCTAAACCCGCTAACCGTTTATTGTTTAACTAATTACAAGATATCCAAAGACCAAATCTAAGCTGTTGTCACAAATATGCACCAACAAACTCCCCCTTGACAATCGCTTCATAAAATAACTTTTTCTTCAGTCATCTTACATTCTTCATGTAGTCGTGCACTGTCTTTGGTCTTTGGATAGCTTCAGCTTTAACAGCTTCTGTCAGCAACAAACTCCCCCTAAGCTGATGCATCCAATCACCAAATCTTCAACACGTTAGCACTTGAGTAAACTCCAGTTTAGCATTTGCATAGTAATCTTCAAACTCTTCAATCTTGTTTGCAATGTAGAAAGGAGGTTCTACCATGCATCCAATCAAACTCTCATCTTCTCAACACAACTACCTCTCAGCAACATACTGCTTCAATCTGTATACTATAAAACAAACATCTCGAGAAACCATTAGAATTTTTCAACAAAGTTAAATAAATTATTATTATTCAAGAGATAGTTAAACTAAATCCCAGATTAAGCAATTTCAATTTATCACCAACACACAAAACTTTTTCGTTCAACACACAAGACCCTGTCTGATTTAAAATTTCGAACTCACTTTCTGACACCGTCTCCCCCTATCGGTAACAATTCCTCCAAGAATAACAGTTTTTCGTACGTTAAGAATTTTAACAAAAAATTACTCTATTTTTGGATTTTTAATATTTTCTGAAAGCAAGTAAATAACAAAAGCAATAAACACTCTATTTATGAAAGAATCACCGGTTAGAATATCATATCAGCAAAATCAAACTGTTTTCACACTATTTGTTAATTCAGTATGTATTTTTTTGTGAAAAGCAGTCCAAGACGATTACCAGTATGTTTGTCCACTTTAAACAAAATGCATGAACATTTCAAGTACCATTACCATATGATACGTTAAGGTAATATTATTACTGATATATTAGTGTGTCCCACTTCGGGATATACCCCCGCGATCAAGGTATGCACAAAGATTCATCATAGTAGGTGAGTATACTGAATTCATCCGTTTTGTTTTTCAACGATAGATAATTGGTGATCAGGTCAGTACTTCCGTACATCAAAGAGACCAAAATATCTAACGAGGGCTAAGACAAATACCATTTTTTGGTATGATTTATGCATTTTGCACATTTTGAATTACTCTCTAGGAGAGCTTCTTCATTTATGGGTTTTGGCATTTTTAGCTCTTTTAAGATATTCTGGTTGTGCCTAGGTCAGCATGTATTTGGATGCAGCAGAAGGACAACCTTGATACCCCCCGGATGAAATAACAGTATAAAGACCCAAAACCTCTGATTTTGGCAATCTATCAACGTAAGATTTAAGGTCATTAAACCATACACCAATGATGTGTTACCCACTCATAATCAGTTCATTTAGGTTTATATCACATTGCTAAGTTGATTATTTCATGTTGTTTGCCTACTGGTACATCATATGATGAAGCTGCTATCACACTAAAGCAATTTAATTCAGTTTGAGTGTGACAGTCTAACTTGTTGATGTACTATCATTTCTTCTTTTTCACACAGTGATAACTCATTTTTGATTTTCTATTTTTTTATGTTTTTGATTTTTCGATTTTTAAAGAAAGCAGTAAACTATTTACAAAATTCTTATGAAAAACCAGTTATTCAGGATTCCTCATCCCGTTGAGTTCGACTAAATGTTCAAAGCGAGCTCTATCAAACGCTTTAGTATAAAGATCTGCCAGGTTATCTAGTGTGTCGACTCTATGAAGTTCATTTAGTTTCTTTTCAGCACTTTGAACTTCATTTTGAATCAATTAATATTCACATGACCATCATCATAATTTTCAAACTCTATCAACAATCTCACATCCCCCGTCATGTGCCTTGAGCAGCCACTATCAACATACCATAAGTTGATAATCCTCCTTAGCAGCTCCTACACACACCAACTAAGAAATAAGTTAGATTGGGGGACCCAAGCGTTAATGGTCTTGGGTCGTCCAAATTCACCAACTACCGGAACATCCATCCAATATCCATTACTCCTAACTGGAGTCTTGGATCTCAGACCTGTTGATGGAATTTGATTTTGATTTCCACTAGGTCTATAGTCCTGAGGGTTCCTATATGTATTTGGACTATTTGACCTTTGAAAATTTTGGTTTTGATACCTTGAGTTTTGATTCCAAGAAGCTTGATTGTTGTAATTTCTAAAGCCATTATTATAAAAAGTTCGACCACCATTATTTTGGTATTGATTTTGATATTGACCTTGACTTCTGAAATTATTTCAATTATAATTGTTCATTTTTGGTGAACTGCTTCTAAGTCTCTCATATCTTCCTGATGTAGATTCAGGCTGAAATCTTGGTTGATTTCTTTGAAAACGACGAACTTGTGGAGTTCCTTTTTCAGCCTTATTTACACAAGCAACACCCTCTGGTTGCTTAGGAGCAGATTTCTTTGGAGAGTTAGACTCTCTCCTTTTTATCACCACTCTTCTCTGGTGACTTCCCTCTCTGTTTCTCACTTACTTGTGCTTCAGTCTTTTTGTTAGGACAAGAACTAGCTACATGTCCCCTTGTATTACACCTGAAGCACGATCTCTTTTTCGAAGACTTCTTAGCTGAAGTCTTTGAGGTAGATCCCTCATCAGATGATGATTCCTTGGAAGGATTTGGTTCAGTCTACTTGGATTCCAATATTTCGAAATTTTTATTTTTAGCAAACTCTACATTTGATTCATTTTCAATAACAGTTGTCTCATTTTTCATGTCACTACCCTGAACAAAATTAACCTTTTTAACAAAACTTTTGATTTTTACTCTTAGGAGGTTTTTTCTTTTCAAAGGTTCCCTGTTATTGTTCTTCTTAGCATCATCACTCTCAGACCCATCACTTTGAGTTGATGCGAAACTACTTGGTGCAGTTGACATAAAGTCTATTAGCTCATCTTCATCAGGCAGGAATGAATAGTCATGACTAAGAGGAGGTGGGACTTCATTAAAGCCCTTGAATCCCACACTAGTCTTGTCATTACTCTTATTTAACCCACCCATCATGTGTTTCATTACAAAAGACGAATCTCTGAATTGACTTAATTTCTTTTCAAGTTCAAAAATTTTGAGTTGTGCATCTGACAACTCTTTGTATTTTTCATAAATCTCTTTTGTTTTCTCACTCATCATGTCATGCGCTAAGTCTATGACTTGAAGTTTTTCATTTACTTTGGAGGTTAAAGCTTCAATTTCACTTTCATAACCTTTTATCTTCTTCAAATATAAAGATTCGTTTCTTTTAGCAAAAAAAGTTTGATTCTTTTATGTTAGACATCTTGCTTACCAGACTTTAGTTTTGTGTTGACAACCTGTCAACCTCACCCTGTATTTCACAACATTTTAAATAAACAAATTTAGAACTTACTTCTCCAGTTTGTTTGTCTAGGTTTGCCATGAGAGCCGCAAGCAAGCTGAGGTTCCATTCTTTTATATTTAGCTTCCTTTTATTCAGCTTCCTTTTCATAGTTAGACTTTAGCTGTCCCTCTTCAGCCTCAGTTGTCCGATCAGCCTTATCTCCTTCAGCTTCCCTCTCTTTCTCCACGTCAGCATCTATTTTTCCTTCAGCATCTTCCACAGTAGCTTCAGCATCATCAACTGGCACTATCTCTGCCATGAATGCCTGAGTGGCATTCTTATTATCTTCTAGATGAACACTCCAATCATATGAACCTTCTCGTGCTGTAGAGATCAAAGCTTTTGAGCCAGAATTGTTTGATACACTTCTGTTGTTTGAACTTTGACCTAAAGACTCCGTCTTTGGCCTTTGACACTCTCTAGCAAAGTATCCATAACGTTGACAGCGAAGCACCAAACCTTGGTCTTATCGAAACTAACCGTCTTCCCCACGAACTTCCTTCCTATTCTATTCATAAACTTCTTCACTCTCCTGGAAATCATGGCCATCTGCCACTATAGATCCATCTCTTCCAAGTCATCAGGGTCAACCTGATCATAATCTTCATCAAAAGTAGTTGGATCAGATATCTTCCCCTGCATATAATTCTCGTAAGAACAATGAACGAGGCAAGCAATGCTAGATGTTCTTCAGCAACCTTCACACTCATAGGCATAGACTTAGTATTGCTGCTCTGATTTGTAGTTGATTTTCTCTTAGCACCTGTAGATCCTCCAGAAGCAGCTCCGAACACACATCACCATCTTCATTCACAGTAACTTGCTCATTCTCACATGACAAAAATGCAGTAGCAGAATCACTAGAAGCATTGTGAGACGAAGAAGATGGCAGTCCATTGTAAATCCCTGGATCTTGAACCTGATCGTATCCTGTCTCCTTCTTCTTCATGTTGAGCTCGTATGCTCTCAGCTTCCCCACAAGCTCTTCAAGTTCCTTAGTTTTATAATCTTCTTCCCCTTTGATCATGAGAGTATAGATATCCCACTTTGCAGGTAAAGCATCAAGCAGCTTGTCATTGATCTCAACGTCAGTATAGTTATGTATGTCATAGTTGTCCATTTCTGACATTAGATGGTAGTATCTCGTGATGATATCTTCAAGTGACTCATTTCTCATACACTTGAAGACAGCAAATTGCTTCTTTAGTAGATCCACTTTATTCTTTTTGACATCTTCATTTCCTTGATACCTCTTTTCTAGTGCATCCCACATTTCCTTAGAAGTAGTGTACTTCTTGAAGGTATGTTTCATGCCATCAGGTAAAGACATCTTGATAGCAGCTAAGGCTCTCTTTTCAGCCTCATACATCTTCGTATCAGCCTCTTGCATGTTCATGTAGGCTGTGACATGTGGTCTGCCCTCAAAATCATGTGTTGGTAACGTGTACCCATCTACAATACAGATCCACATGCGTGTGTCCTGATATTCAATGAAGGATTGGAACCTGTCCTTCCATGTCAGATAATTTTCCACCTTCATCATCATAGGTGGTTTGTTTGTGGTGCCAACCTCATGCTCCATCTTCAAAAGTGTATTCAGATTCGTCATGTTCGACATTTTGACATAACAGACTGGTAAAACCGTACATCACACTTGGACAGGGTGCCCATGTATCCTTTTCCTTTGCTTTCAGAACTTGCAGCACCAGTCCTGACCTCGGCTGGTGGGTTAGAGTCTCTTCTTTTGTTAGCACTATTGTTGTTTCCTTGGGTCCCCTTCTTGAAATTTGAGAACTTCCTTTTGTTCTCTCCAGACGACTCGATATGAGTCTCTTTCTTCTTTCCCTTAGAAATCGAGAACTTGCCTAATCTAATGGCTTCCTCTGTCAGTGCCACGCTCAGGTCGATGGCTTTAGTGATTGTTGGAGGCTTGGATATCGTTACCATGCTCAGAATTTGGGGTGCCAATCCCCAAGTGAAACGTTCAACTCGCTTGAACTCTGGTTCTACCATGTAGAGGACAACACGAGACAAGTCATGGAATCTCTGCACATACTCAACTATCTTAGGACCATCCATTTTCAGATTCCAAAACTCGGTTTCCAACTTCTGAATTTCAGCCCTCGAACAGCACTTCTTACGCATCAGCTCTTTCAACTCATCCCAAGTCATAGCATATGCTGCAGCCTCACCTAGAGTCTGAACCTGAAGGTTCCACCATGACAGAGCTCCATCGAGGAATAGTCCAGAAATGTAAGTGACTTGATGCTCTGGCGCGCACTTACTCATTCGCAGCACAGAATCTGTCTTCTCAGCCCATCTCATAAAAGCTACGGCACCTCCAGTGTCGTCAAAGTTCAGAGGCTTGCGGTCAAGGAACTGCTTCTAAGTACAGCCTGTACAAGCAACATAATTCACATGAAGCATTAGCAAAACACACTTGGAAATGTCCAAACATATTGTAATGTGTCTTAAGTGACTTAAACATTACCGTTAGGTGGGTTATTCCCTGAGGTGCCCCCGCTGTGTTCGGAGCGTAAGGCCTCATGTTTTGCGATTGCCTGTGAAATTCATTCTTGTAATTCTGCCTCGGTTGTGGGCAACTGAGTGTTCCTTCGAAGAGGCATCTTCTAAGAAGAAGATTGTATAGGTCAGGTCTTATTCGTTTAATAAATTAAATAGTACGTATACATAATAGCGTTATCATAGCAGGCAAGCATATAGCATCACAATCATAGCACAAACATGTAAATCAACAACGTGTTTAATGAGAACATGACGATTGAGCTTTCAGTAATCATCGACCACAAGTATTGTTACGTGTTTTACAAAGTGTATCATATCAAAAGGAACACAGGGTCACACTACCCTTGTCCAACAAGTCTACCAATCTACAAAAGTCATACAATCAAAAGGTGATCTCCAAAAGGCTTCACAAGCTCAGCTCAATAGTGGGGCTCTCATCAAAAGTAATGCAACCTACATAAAACCAAAAACCAACTATGCTGACGGTGGTGGCGGAGGAGGAGGTGGAGTAAGAGGAGTAGGTGGATGTGAAAATGGAGCGAAATGGAGCATCAAACTCTGGAAATGGAGTAAGAGGAGCAGGTGGATGTGAAAATGGAGACGGTGATGAACGAGGGGGAACAAAAGCAGGCTGACAAGGACATGGTAAAGGATGCGGTGTCAGCTCGAGCTCCAAAATCCTGCGACTCATAACCTCAAACTGGATCTGAAGTGATAAGAGTAACTCATCCCGTGTATAGCCAACAAAGTGCGAGGGATGGTAGGGATCGGAAACCGGCATGGTGTACGACGGGAACCATCGAAATGGCTCATCGAGTGATGAAGAAGTGAAAGGAGCAAAAGGTGCAGACTAAGGAGCCTGGGAAAAAGCTGCTGAGACATAAGGATCATGACTAGGTTGCTGGCCTGAAGTACCTTCCCCTGGACGGGGTGCGGGTATGTCCTGCAAGAAACGATAGGTAAATCAACATGATGGACATCAGACTCCACAGGATGAAAAGGAGCAACATCAGCGGGTGCGGGTGCAGGTGGATGAATAAGTGGCTCAACAACAGGAGGGTCAACGGGTGCAGGAACTGGGTCAGGTATGAGGGGTGCAAAGTCAGGTATGCCAAAAGGAATAGGGTCATGGTCAGGTAAGGGCTAAGGATCAGCAGGTGCAACATCAGGCTGATCAACAGGAACAAAATCTAGCTCAAGACCAAGCTCGGGATCGTGTGGAGGAGATGGTGCAGCTGACATGGCCGTATCATCATCAGAATCAGTGGCATAGCACTGTGATCCAACTACCTGCAAAGCTGAAGATGTCACAGACTCAAAGGAATCTGAGATGGAGTGTAAACTAGTATCAGAGGATAACTCGATAATAGGAATCTCAAGAAGCGGAATAGCAACAACGTCCTTGTCTAGCTCTCCATCACCATGGGCATCATCAGGAGGACCATTAACAAACACATATCAACATCATCATCAAACAGATCGTCAAAAGGCCAATCCTAGGGAGGGATGACCATGAGAGGAACGGGAGCGAGGATCGGTGCCACAATATGCTCACCATCGGGATGCCCGATGATTAGATGATCATCGACTGGAATGGGGACAACAAAAGGATCCTCGTTGGGAATACCATTAGCAAGCGGTAAGTCAACTCCAAAATCAGGCAACACGAACGGCTGAAAGTCGTCGTCGTCGTCTGATAGCATATATGGGTTGCTCTCAGTATCAGATGTAAAGATCTCTAGCTCCGGTGCGATCTCATCATCGGAAACAATAGCCATGGGGTCATCGGTATCGGACAATCCGCTCTCGGATGAAGACATAGTGTCTGTAACAGAACAATCATAACATATGCACATATATAAACCATTATCATTTAGCATGCAATTAAAGACAATGTATCATGAAATCATGTATCCATATTATTCCTCACAAATGCGTTCTATTCTTCCTAGTCTCCTAGAGTAAACCACAAATGTAACCTTACAATCGTGTTTCTTGTCTTTCCGTTTGTAAAAATGTTTGTTCCCTGGATCTAGGCGTTTCGTGTATGCAATGTAAACATGTTGTAAAAACATTTTTATGAGAGTCCTAATGATTGTAGTCTAGACTTGAGAAGGAATCCTAGTTCGCTACAATCGAAGCTCTGATACCAAACTGTCACACTGTGACTTTTGCGGAAGCGTGATTATGTGTGACTTGCTTAATATCATTGCATTCAACCGTAACAAATAACTATATGATAAAACTAAAGATGTTCATCCATTGATTAAGTTTAAAAACATAACAACATTGTTTTAACATAGACTTCAAATCCGAATTACAAACCATGCAAATTGTTTAGAGTTCCATAAGGACTCGGCAAGAGACTTTAAATAAGACCAGACCTTGAAAGATGTGTCTTATCTAGGATAAGACACATTATCCAAACCCTTAGACTCCAGATGACATCTTTTATTCCCATCATTACTTGAAACCTCCAAACGCCCGCCAGATCCACATTTAATTCCATGAAATATATGTAGTTTGAAAACATCAACAAAAGTTTGCAAGGAAAATAGAAAACAGATCATTTGTAAAACCCTGGTAATCATCATAAGTAAGTATGTATTTGTAAAACCCTGGTATGAAAGCAAACAAGGAAAATAGAAAACAGATCATTAATGGTTTGCAAGGCCATTAATATGTGTGACGTGATGTAGGCTCAAACCTAGCAGATTTTGCACCGGGATTCAATTTGAAGACATAGTAACCTCATGGGCCAAACCCCGATCCACATGGGTGTGGGCTCGCTACACCCAAATAGATCTATCACTCATGCCCCTCGGTCCTACAACGAGGATTAATGGTCTTAAGCGTTGTACCCACCACTCACATGATCTAGCAGTACCTTTCCTTAGCTAACCATACCACATATGAACATTTGTATACAGTTTGTAACATGTACTTCACCCCCGAAGTTATAAAACCAAAACAGTTAAGAGAAAAAGGGGGACATGAACTCACGGTTTTGTGTTCTTCAATACGACTACGACTGTAACTCTGGAGTAGACGACTACCTATAACGTACAACGATCTATTAGACGCGCGGGTCGTGCCTTGACTTAGTATTAATTAGTGTCTTTGAGTTACGTTTCATTGTGTCTTCAATATTACTCCGAGTTATATAATTATTTGTTAAAATAAAAAATATTTTAACTTAAATTATATTTATTGAATTTTGGAATAATAGTTAAAATAATATATTTTAACTTGTTACTTTTATGTATTTATACATGTATATCCTTCTCAAGGATGGGTGTATTTGTATTCGTATTCATCTTCTTATACTTGTATATTTTTGCCAAGTATCGGTGGCGTATTCCGGTGTGTAGTTATACGTATGAGAATACGTATTTTTTATTGTGTTTATTTAGTATCTTTATACTTAATTTTTGTATTAACTTTTACGAAATAATATCTTTATTAAAAATACTTAAATATATATTTCCAAAATATATATTTTAAGAAATATTACTTAGAAAAATTATTCATAATTTTTCCCTTGGCAAAAATATTTATAAATCTCATACAAGTCTCAAAAATAATATATTTCCAAGTCTAACATAGAATATATATATATATATATATATATATACATATGTATATATATATATATATGTATATATATATATATATAAACTTATTTTTCACCCAAAAATAATACATCTTCTAATAATTTCAAGAAAAATATATATATATTTACTTGACAAAAATAATATATTTTCTCCTTGTCAAAAATATGATATAATCTTGTAATAATTGTAAAAATCATATTTTTGTTCTCTTGGTGTCCAAAATATACCTAATAAACTTTCCGGAATATTTTGTAAGTTATATTCCTTTGTTTGGTTTCTCCAATATTTTGGGTATAATTTATACGTTCATTTTCTTGGAATTTTGGTAATATTTTGGATTGTAATTTTTGGTATTTTGATGAGTTATATTATTTCAAGTTCTAAAATAACATAACTAATACACGTAATATACAAATAATCACACACATGGTGACTTCTAAATATATATTTCCTAAATACATATTTAGTCACTTTTATTTATAAAAACCAACCTCCAATATTTATAATTTTTGTAACAAAATTTATGGCAAACTTTATATGAAAATTCATGGTTAAAAATATACTTGCAAATATTTGTTTAAAAATATTTCTCTAAGTGTTTAATTTTTAGAAAAATTTTGTCATAGTTTCCCCTAAAAATGGAGGTTTCCATGCCTTCAAGGCATATCATTTTCTTTTGTAAATCAACACAATCAACAACAAATCAATCTACACTTACCAATTTGCCAAAATCAAGCATAAACTATTACCTCATGAACTTGAAAATTTATAAAAAAAAAGTGTAGTAACTTACTAGTGTATTTAGTAACTCTTGTTACCCTTTAAAGTGTGGTTGTTTCTTTAAAAACATCATTTTTTAAGAAATTAGTTCTTTACAACTTGTAATACATTTTCTAAAAATGTTTCTTCTTGGATTTTTCTTGTTAAATACATGATCCTACACTTTATTAACCACCAAAATGTGGTTTATTTCTTTAAGAACCAAGATTAAGTAAACTTTGTATTTTTAACTTGGTTTCTTGAAAAATCATTCTTGAAATCTTAGATTTACAAGACTTTATTCTTACTTTGATCATCACTTTACAAGAAAACAACCTATACTTTTAAGTTCATGATTTACATGAGGATGATCTATGGATCTTTAACATTTTCATCCTTTCATCTTGCTAGATTATGTTTTTAATCATTATCTAGCAAGATCATATGATGATCAACATCAAAAACATGAGTAAACAACAATCAACAAGCATAACAACACATAAACATCATGATTTCTTATGATTTTAAGCTTATGTTCAAGTTTCAAGTTCAAGATTCTTAGTGTTCATCGTGATCATCAACTTGTATCTTCTTTTAACCACTAAAATAAGATGTAAAATGAAGAGTATAGTGTTCTTACTACTAGCTCAAGGCTAGGGATGATCAGTAGAAGAAATGAAGTGGCTAAAAGCACAAGAGAAAGGTCCTTTAGCTTCCAAAGGCTCCAAGCTTCCTTTTACACCTTCTAGCACCTTTGTGATTACTTGGAATTGAATGAAGATGAAGTAATGATGGTGATATTGTTGTTGTTGTTGTTCTCGGCCGTGAGGTGAGGGGGGAAGAAGAAGAGAAGTGGTGTGTTGGTGAATGTTGTGAAATGAAGGTTAAGGTTCTTAAGGTTTAACTTATAATCCACCAAAACATATTTTCCATTATATAACGTGTTTAATAAAGAACAACATGATCTATTATAAAATTCCAATAAAATCACATGTGGGGCCTTGATATTGGCCAATTACTAGGGGGGGGGGTCTTGGCTAGGGTGTAACAACTAGTTAGTTTATATAGTTAGAAATCAAGTATTAGTTAGGTTTACTAGTTACTAGATGTTACACAATGTGTTAGGGTGTTCGGGGATCATAACTAGCTTGGTAATGTTAAAACAATGCTTCTAGTGTAAATTTGGTGTTTCGGGTAGTGTCCGGTTGTTCGGTTGGTTACCGGTTCGTTAAGGTGCTAAACTATGCAGTTTAGTGAGCTTTATGTTATCTTTTGTGATAGTTTTGATTCCCGACACTTAGGAAAGCATTCAGGACCATTTAACCATATTTCTGCATGATATTAGTGTGTTTAAATGCTGAATTTTGCCGAATTCTCCAGAATTCTGCAGTTTATGTGAGTTTTAGGCACTTTCCGGCACTTAAACTATCACTAGGAAGGCAGTTTCGTGATCCTTACTTTCCTACACACTATACTAGTGTAATACTTGGTTTCTGGCTCATTATATGTCTCAATACAATGTTTGTCTATTTACTGAACCCCGTTAGCATTTCTCTGATTTGTCTGATAACTGTGCTAGTTGTGTTTCGTGCATCATTTGAGTCAATACAGTTCTCATGCAATAATGATATGACATTAAGCAATATGTGATGCACATGTATGTATCATAGCAATACAGAAGGCAACTCAAGTCATTAATTGTAGTTCATCACAGTCATTAAGCACTAATCATGGTTTAATAGTTGTACGGATACCTAGAATTTTGACAGTTTACACAGAAAAATGTTGGGGTAACAACAAGGTGGTTAAGAAGGAGGCAGTGGTAACGATAACGAACGACGGAGAACCCAAGGCTGTTTTAATTGTGGTGATATGGGACACTTCAGGAAGGATTGTCCCAAAGAGAACAAAGGCCGCAGAAGAGCCTTTGTAATTGGAGCTCAAGAGGCGCGACAGGATCCAATTGTGATCACCGGTACGTTCCCTGTCAACGATCATTTCGCTTCTATTTTGTTTGATACCGGTGCAGATTTTAGTTTTATATCTTTAGAATTTAAAGATATACTTGGACTAAAGTCAAATAAACTAGATATTCCGTTCACTATCGAATTAGCGAATGGAAAGATGATTGAATCTGATAAAATTGTTAAAGGATGTTCCTTAGAATTAGGAGGACGAAAATTCAAAATTGACCAAATACCCGTTCAACTAGGTAGTTCTGATATTGTTATTGGAATGGATTGGTTATCCACCAACCAAGCCGAAGTCATGTGTTACGACAAAATTATTCGAATTCCCCTCCCTAATAACGAAACACTTCTTGTTCACGGTGAGAAAAACGAAATGCCTTTACGAATTATTTCCTGTATGAAAGCCCGAAAGTGCCTGCAAAAAGGATGTATAGCTAAAACTTGAGGAAATCCCGGTTGTGAAGGAATTCCCCGAAGTCTTTCCTGAAGACTTGTCGGGAGTACCACTACAACGACAAGTCGAGTTCCGAATAGACTTAATTCCAGGTGCCGCACCTGTGGCAAAGTCTCCATACCGATTAGCTCCTTCAAAAATGCAAGAATTATCCACACAACTTCAAGAGTTGTTAGACAAAGGTTTCATCAGACCAAGCTACTCACCCTTGGGAGCTCCAGTTTTATTCGTGAAGAAGAAGGATGGAAGTTTTAGGATGTGCATAGACTATCGAGAGTTGAATAAACTCACGATCAAGAATCGGTACCCATTACCAAGGATTGAAGACTTATTCGATCAACTTCAAGGATCGAGTTATTATTCGAGGATTGATTTGAGGTCAGGATACCATCAACTCAGAATTCAAGAAGAAAGTGTTCCGAAAACGGCATTCTGAATTCGCTACGGTCATTACGAGTTCCTTGTTATACCGTTTGGCTTAACAAATGCACCAGCGGTGTTCATGGACTTAATGAACCGCGTGTGCAAGCCGTACCTTGACAAGTTTGTGATAGTATTTAACGATGATATATTGATATATTCACGAAGCAAGGATTAACATGAGCACCATCTTAGAACTATTCTTGAGTTGTTGAAGAAGGAGAAACTGTATGCGAAATTCTCCAAATGTGAATTTTGGTTTCGCGAAGTTCAATTTCTCGGACACGTAGTCAACGAGAAAGGCATACATGTAGATCCATCGAAAATCGAGGCCATAAAGAATTGGAGTGCACCAAAGACACCGACCGAAGTACGCCAATTTCTAGGATTGGCCGGCTATTATCGAAGATTCATTGAGAATTTTTCAATGATTACTCAATCACTCACTTCTCTCACTCAAAAAGATAAGAAATTTGATTGGGGAGAAAAGTAAGAAGCAGCTTTCCAACTGCTTAAAGACAAACTCTGTAATGCACCAATTCTATCACTCCCAGATTAGGATGCGTGGATTAGGATGCGTGTTAATGCAAAGAGGGAAAGTTATTGCATACGCATCACGCCAATTAAAGGTTCACAAAAAGAACTATACCACGCATGACCTAGAGTTAGGTGTTGTGGAATTTGCATTAAAAATTTGGCGTCATTACCTTTATGGTACCAAATGCACGATATTCACGGATCATAAGAGTCTTCAACATATATTTAACCAGAAAGAGTTAAATATGTGCCAAAGATGATGGGTTGAATTGTTGAGTGACTACGATTGTGAGATCAAATATCATCCGGGCAAAGTAAACGTTGTCACGGATGCATTAAGTCGAAAAGAACGAGTCAAACCTCTGCGTGTACAATCTTTAGGACTCACAATACATAATGACCTTACCTCTCGAATTCGTAATGCTCAGTAAGAAGCATTAAAAGAAGAAAACTTCAAAGCAGAAATGCTTAGAGGTATGGAAAAACATTTAGAGCCGAAAGAGAACGGAGCCTTATACTTCATGAATAGAATTTGGATTCTTCATTTTGGTGGTCTTCGAGACCTAATTCTTGATGAGGCTTATAAATCCAAATATTCAATACATCCAGGAGCAGAAAAGATGTATCACGATCTTAAGGAATTTTATTGGTGGCCTAATATCAAAGGTGATATTGCAACTTATGTTGGAAAGTGTCTAAAATGCGCTAAAGTTAAGGTCGAGTACCAAAAACCTTCAGGATTGCTACAACAACCCAAAATCCCTACTTGGAAATGGGAACATACTTCTATGGATTTCATAACTAAACTACCCAGGACTTCTTGTGGTCATGACATGATTTGGGTAATCGTCGACCGATTTACCAAGTCAGCTCACTTCTTGCCTATACGCGCGAAAGATAATACTGAGAAGTTAGCTTAAATCTATCTCAAAGAAATTGTAGCAAGACATGGAGTACCTGTGTCGATAATCTCTGACCGAGACAGTTGCTTTATATCAAGGATTTGGCAGTCATTTCAAAAGGCCTTTGGATCCCAATTAAATCTAAGCACGACTTTTCATCCTCGAACTGACGGCCAAAGTGAACACATGATTCAAACTTTAGAAGATATGTTGTGTAACACCCCGTGTTTTCGAATGTCAAAGTCAAAGTCAAAGTCCAAGTCAAGTTTGGCTTCTTTGACTGTGATTAGTCTATTTTACGTTTTATTATTTGTATTATGTGGAGTAAGTGTTGTTAATCAAAGGAATCGAAGTAATCGAATGTCTAATCAACGCAAAACGCTTTACGACTGTGAATAGTAGGAAGTAACAATGCGATAAAGTCAATCAATCAATAATCAAGCTAATCGAATCAACAATCGAACTCGAAACTCGAATTATGCGAATTTGGTGTTATATTACGTGTGTGTGTGTGCCTTACGTGTTACCTCTGCGTGTTTACTTAACGTTATGTGTGGTGATCAATCGAATCGAAACTCGAAACTCAATCAAACTCAATCGAAATCGAATTATGATGAATGGTAGCAAAAGAATAGTGTGAAATATAGATGCTTGTATGTAGATATAGTGTTTGGGATTAAAATTAATTTGAATAGGAAACTCTATTGTACTCGTATCGCCTTCAATCGAAATCGAAATATCGGAAATTGTCGCACCGAACGCTCAAAGCAGGCTGTGAATCGATCAGGCTCCTAGCCGATCGAACAGCCCAGCCGATCGGACGGACTGTCCGATCGAGCAGGCTGTCCGATCGGGATGCCTGGCCGATCGGCCAGCTCTTTCCCTTTTGGAAGCCTATAAATAGGCCTGTCATTGTCATTCTTTCCACTTTTGGAAACCCTCTGACCGACCAGCTCGTGTTCTTCACCATTTCTCAGATTTCTCTCAATCCCAGTAAGATTTCTTCCTAAATCTTGTACGTTTTTTATCTATGCACACTCCTACACCTTTCTATGTTTCAAATCTTGATTTCTAACCGTGAAATCATCAAGATCTAAGTATTCTAGGATGATGTCATCATGGTGTTCTTCAAGAACTTCATGTTTTGGCCTCAATCCACCAAAAATCACTTGGATCTAGCCGATTTCCACATAAACAAACAAAGATCTGTTATAGATCTAAACATTACACGGCGTAAAAGATTGAAAGAAGGATTTTCCAACTTTCTTTCAACTCTTTTACACTCAATGCCTTCAAACCGGTAGAAACGGAGCTTGAGCCAACTCACTAATCATCCTAATAAGTTGTGTGGTTCAAGATTCGGGTTTTATCTACGAGGTTCACCGATTTCGGGTAAACCATAAACTCCGTTCCAAACCGTTCACCGGCCGGACTTGGGTGGTTCCTGTCCAAACAGGAGAAACAAGAAAGAACGAAGGTTCCATGGTTCAGCTCGTTGTCAAAATACCTCGATATAACGTCAGACAATCAGAACAGCCAAGTGTTAGACGAACAGGCTGACCAGGTCAGAATGCTGGCCGATCGAACAGGCTGTTCGAACGAACAGCCCAACCGATCGGACATGTCAGCCGATCGACCAGGCCAGCCGATCGGCTAGCACATGGCCCCACACTTTGACAATTTCATGAAGTATAGTATTGAACGAAGTGATGTTCGATCGAACTACGGTTTGGGTTGAATTACTCTTCGGATCATGAGATACTATGCTTCAACCCTTAATCGAATTTTCAACTCGTTCGACGTATTGGAGTGCCACCCGATCGAACATGTTGTCCGATCAGGTGACATCCTGCTGAGGACTTACTACCGAAGTGTCTAACCGATCGGTTAAGCCGGCCGATCGAACAGACCGTTCGATCGATCGACCTGAAAGGTAAGGACACTTCAGTGTTCTCAAATACTACAACGAAAACCTTAAAAGGACAAGCCATCATACACAAACACATCCTACCCAAAGGAAGAAACAATCCACTCGAACAGTCCAACCGATCGAGCCTACCGGCCGATAGAACAGGCTGTCCGAACGGACTGCCTAACCGAACGAACACCCCTTCGATCGAACCTGCAGTTCGATCGACCAGGCTGTTCGACCCATCAGCACTTGTTTCCATTTTACGCGTTACTCATCATTATGCTATCGAACTATTCAGGCTAACCCTACTCTCAAGCGCTCACTTTAATCCATTAATCAATCGCTGTGAGTATACACGAACCCTTTTTGCTTTAGCACTTTTGAGATACGTTACTTATCAAAAATCACAATCGAACACACTACTCAATTACTTTAAACTCTAACCTGCAGTTCGATCGACCAGGCTGTTCGACCCATCAGCACTTGTTTCCATTTTACGCGTTACTCATCATTATGCTATCGAACTATTCAGGCTAACCCTACTCTCAAGCGCTCACTTCAATCCATTAATCAATCGCTGTGAGTATACTCGAACCCTTTTTGCTTTAGCACTTTTGAGATACGTTACTTATCAAAAATCACAATCGAACACACTACTCAATTACTTTAAACTCTAACCGTTCTGCATGTATTACGTGACTAAATGAATGCTTGTTGTTATGTTTACACATGGAATGCTGTTTACCTACCTTAACGATGATAGTACTATAGTTTGGACTCAGCACCCGTTCACACATGGGTTGTTAAGGACAATTACTTGCATGGATTATGGTGGTAATCATGTATTGCAAACTGTCTCGGACAGTCAACCCGCAGTCATTGGTATCAATAGATCCATGTCGATAATTAACATGCTTCGTTTTCCTCTATGTATGTGCTGGTTATGCGTAAACTATTTAGAACTCTATATGCTATTATCAAACTTGTATTCCCACCTTTACATTTTATGTATTGACTTTATTTTAACGTATGTGACAGGCAATTAGGATGCTTATCTGCTAGGAAGGCGAGCTTAGAATAAGCGTCTAGAGCATAGTTGTCTGTAGATCTTGCAGAACGAGTCTCTAGAAGCATTTGAACAATTTTTATATTTAAAATCTGAGTTGTCGGAACAGAATATTCGACTTGATGTTATCTGTAATAATTTGTTTGCTATTTGAGGTACGGTATAGGACGTATTATATAAATTGAATAGTGATAATAATTGTTATGGAAACTTCTGGACAATCTGTTTCGCTCAGTGCCATGCCCCGATGATTCCGCCATCGGTTGGGGTGTGACAGATTGGTATCAGAGACATAACTATAGGGAATTAGGCGAGACACGACCTAGTCCAGGTCGCTGTCTTAGAGACCTAGACTATAGTTAGGAACCAACAGACCAAGCTTATGTGCTATACCCAGCTATTTCTCGCTACCACTGCACTCGAATTTTCTAATAGAATCAAGCGATTTAGTCAGGATTAGGTGTGAAAACCAAAAAATCTCGACTAAATTGCTTGGTCAACGCTGATTTTATCAATTCATCAATGATTTCTTCATTAATTTTTCAGAACCAACGAGGAGAATTCTACCAAATCAGGAGTGAATTCCATATTTTGTTGAATAATCTCCTCAAATTTTACTAAAACAAGGAAGAAGTTGCTAAGCTAGGGGTGAAACCCTAACCTTGACAACTTGTTCCGGATTTTTTTTATTTCACCATAGCCTCGACGGACTCCAACGACCTGAACTCACAAGCATAACCTAGGGAATGCGTGTTGAATGCCCAAGAAACGAGGCAGAGACACAATCCTGAAAGTCGAGAAGTGATGACAAGTCTATTGAGAATAGTCGAATCGCTTTGGGTAGTCGACGTCTAATAGCAGCAGACAATCTATCTCTCGATTTTATGTGTTTCGATTCTGAGCCCGCAATTGCCTACTCTGATCATTCGTCGATTTTATATGTTTTATGTGTACTTACTTGTTATGTGTTTGAATTTTTGGAGGATTATTCGATTTTGCCATCGCTTCGATCGACACACACGACTCGTATTGTTATCCTATCTCAAGACGCTAACAAGTCGCTGCAGTTTTAGACAATATTATGCTATGATACATGATTATACTATACTACTCGACACGCTATACGACTATACCATACTAACTCGATATGCTATTCGCGATCGCTATATTCAAATAACTCGTAAAACTTAGATACAGTCAGGATACTGTATGTGCTACTGTGTGCGGATAGGAGAATTACGTGATATTAACTGCATCTGTGATTCTGTGCTCTATGTGCTTATGTGCTTCTGTGATTCTGTGCTCTATGTGCTTCTGTGCTTCTATGATTACGTAAATCTGTGGTTTTGTGCCTATGTGTTTATGTGATTCATGCCTTATCATGTTCCTGAGCTTTAGTAAGTAGTAGACGTGTGAGGTGAGATTCGATTTGTTGTGTCTGAGGCCTACGACGATGTCTGTTGCAGACCATGTCGTCATCTGGACACCGAACCCCTCTTACTCACCAAGAAAAGAGAGACAAGCGTCTCGCTGCTATCATCGCCAAGCAAGTGGCAACGCTGCTTTAACTGTGACTGTGTTTTCGAATGTCAAAGTCAAAGTCAAAGTCCAAGTCAAGTTTGACTTCTTTGACTGTGATTAGTCTATTTTACGTTTTATTATATGTATTATGTGGAGTAAGTGTTGTTAATCAAAGGAATCGAAGTAATCGAATGTCTAATCGACGCAAAACGCTTTACGACTGTGAATAGTAGGAAGTAACAATGCGATAAAGTCAATCAATCAATAATCAAGCTAATCGAATCATCAATCGAACTCGACACTCGAATTATGGGAATTTGGTGTTATATTACGTGTGTGTGTGCCTTACGTGTTACCTGTGCATGTTTACTTTACGTTATTTGTGGTGATTAATCGAATCGAAACTTGAAACTCAATCAAACTCAATCGAAATCGAATTATGATGAATGGTAGCAAAAGAATAGTGTGAAATATAGATGCTTATATGTAGATATAGTGTTTGGGATTTAAAGTAATTTGAATAGGAAACTCTATTGTACTCGTATCGCCTTCAATCGAAATCGAAATATCAGAAATCGTCGCATCGAACGCTCAAAGCAGGCTGTGAATCGATCAGGCTCCTAGCCGATCGAACAGCCCAGCCGATCGGACGGACTGTCCGATCGAGCAGGCTGTCCGATCAGGATGCCTGGCCGATCGGCCAGCTCTTTCCCCTTTTGGAAGCCTATAAATAGGCCTGTCATTGTCATTCTTTCCACTTTTGGAAACCCTCTGACCGACCAGCTCGTGTTCTTCACTACTTCTCAGATTTATCTCAATCCCGGTAAGATTTCATCCTAAATCTTGTACGTTTTTTATCTATGCACACTCCTACATCTTTCTATCTTTCAAATCTTGATTTCTAACCGTGAAATCATCAAGATCTAAGTATTCTAGGATGATGTCATCATGGTGTTCTTCAAGAACTTCATGTTTTGGCCTCAATCCACCAAGAATCACTTGGATCTAGCCGATTTCCACATAAACAAACAAAGATCTATTATAGATCTAAACATTACACGGCGTAAAAGATTGAAAGAAGTATTTTCCAACTTTCTTTCAACTCTTTTACACTCAATGCCTTCAAACCGGTAGAAACGGAGCTTGAGCCAACTCACTAATCATCATAATAAGTTGTGTGTTCAAGATTCGGGTTCTATCTACGAGGTTCACCGATTTCGGGTTAAACTATAAACTCCGTTCCGAACCGTTCACCGGCCAGACTTGCGTGGTTCCTGTCCGAACAGGAGAAACAAGTAAGAACGAAGGTTCCATGGTTCAGCTCGTTGTCAAAATACCTCTATATAACGTCAGACAATCAGAACAGCCAAGTGTTAGACGAAAAGGCCAACCAGGTCAGAATGCTGGCCGATCGAACAGGCTGTTCGAACGAATAGCCCAACTGATCGGACACGTCAGCCGATCGACCAGGCCAGCCGATCGGCTAGCACATGACCCCACACTTTGACAATTTCATGAAGTATAGTATTGAACGAAGTGATGTTCGATCGAACTACGGTTTGGGTTGAATTACTCTTCGGATCATGAGATACTATGCTTCAACCCTTAATCGAATTTTCAACTCGTTCGACGTATTGGAGTGCCACCCGATCGAACATGTTGTCCGATCAGGTGACATCCTGCTGAGGACTTACTACCGAAGTGTCTAACCGATCGGTTAAGCCGGCCGATCGAACAGACCGTTCGATCGATCGACCTGAAAGGTAAGGACACTTCAGTGTTCTCAAATACTACAACGAAAACCTCAAAAGGACAAGCCAACATACACAAACTGTAACATTCCCAAAATTTTTATTTATATAATATATATAAAAATTCATGTTATTAAAAGGATGTATCATGGGTAAATTGACAAATGGAAATATGAGGTATTTTGAGCAAGCGTAGGAACCATTTAATAATAAAAATACATTATATTTGAACCTACTTCGTTTTTAATGAAACTTGGTTCAAAATGAAGATAAAAATATGCTCGTCCTAATGGCATATTCATTGTTTTATAAAATGTCATGTTTTAAAAGTTATACGCACCAAATAAGTGAAGTAGTTGAATTAATTATAATATATAAATAATAAATAATAATAAATTCTAGTACTTAGCCTTTAATGTCCAAAAGTGGACGTGTTGAAAGATACATGAGGTACGTGGCCTCCAAATTGAAAAATTCATATCTTTGTGTGCACTCTAAGATTTGTTGAAGTTTTCCCTATAAATACGTAGCACAATTTTAGTTCAATCTGTTCATACTTTTACCATCATCTCCCCCTCGCGAATTTCTCTACATATTCTTATTTTGAAATAATAAAGAAGCCATGTTTAAGTATTTTAACCCCTGATCACTGATACCCTGTCCGACTGACGTAGGGCCCCTTAACGTATGTCAAGGCTCTGCCAAAATTCGTTGGGGTTCTGTCTCGTGACGTAGGGATAAAGTGAAATCGGGTTACTATACTTAAAGTGAGTGCACTATATATTTTATTAAATAAACCAGGAGTGGTACCAAGATATATCAACTCTCCAAAAATATTTCCAACACCCCTAATATATTTAGAGTGCCCCTATATGTCTTAAAATACACCCCGTATACGAAAACCGGTCCCGAATACCCTTATTTTTGTAAAAATAAAATAAAAACAAATCTGCAAGCCGCTCGCGGGCCGCGTGAGGCCACACCATTAGTTGACGCGGGCCGCGACAAGGCAGGCCACCCGCCCTCCTCCGGAAGCCACCACGTGGCGACACGTGGTGAAGCTAGGGTAGTGACACCTCAAGGCTACGCTGTTGACCGGGTTGACGCGGGCCGCGTAAACCCTGGTCTTGTATTACGCGGGCCGCGAGAAACTGAAGATCAGGCCCTATAAATAGCAACCATCGGCAGTTCATTCAAATCGTTCAGAATTCAATTTTCTCTTTCAAATTTCTATAGTGTAGGCCCTATACCCGGGCATCATACCCCCCTAATTAGCGAAGCTCTGCCTCGTTGTAAGTATCGTAACCCTGGATACGTATTAGATACGCTGCCCGATTGATCTAGGGTTCCGTAACGGCTGTCGTGGTTTTGCCCGACGTAGTCGTTGGAATGCCGTCTCGGGGAGGGTATTACTAATGTTAAAATGGGTTATTATACAAACACGTGTGCATTGTTTATTTAACTAGATTATAACCAGGAAGTCACCAAGGAAAGATCTATAATAGCAATGTGAGTAATCTCCTTTTTACCAACTGTTTTTACAAAACCTTAAATATTTTACAATGCAATTTAGCAGTGATTGAGTCTTTGTAATTCTTCAATTATTGCCGGTATTATGGGTTTTTGTATACATTACTTGATAACCTTCACAATTGGACAACGAGTTAGCCAATGTGTGATATGACCATAGCCACAGATACGGTCGAGTGGCAAGTACTGAATGAGTAATTGTGTAGATATAAACATTGTAATTGCTCTCAATACTGTTTAAATTGATAACATTTTTCTTGATTAAACTGGGATTCACTCACCAGTATTTCCTGCTGATAAAATGTTTTAAACACGTGTTTCAGGTAACTTAGTGTGAGGCCCATAAAAGCCAGCTGGAGAGCACTGAAGGCTTAGAAAAGTGGCAATAAAAGTTACCTAATTAAAAAGGAGAATTATTTTCAATAATTGGGGTTATTCCCTATAAATGTATCAAAATGAAAAATCGGGTTTTGTCCCACTTACAAAAATATTATCAGAAAAACTTGGGTTATCCCATTTCTTTAATTTAAATATTTTGGTGTTTAACTCTGATAAAATATTTCCTAACTACGGTCCTGATGAAATTTTCCGCTGCCAAATTAATAAACACCGATACCACTGAAACTGGCTCACGGCCGCCCGCTCCCGGAATTGGGGTCGGGGGTTGTGACAGAAGGTGGTATCAGAGCTATGCCACTGGTTTAAGCCCTTTAGGTGTTCTTCCAATACCTAAACCCTTAACCATTTGTGTTAGGAAATTAATATCTTATGTGTTATCATGTGAATATAAAAATCTTAATGTGTTTATTATGATTTTTATGCTATTTAACGAATCTTAAATTCCCAATATGTGTTACCCATATCTGTATTTTACACTTATGCTATGGTATATATATTAAGGATATATATATTAATAATATCATGTCTCAATAAACTTCGTGATATCTTATATATCCATTATCTTCATAAGTATATATGAGAATATAATACAATATAATTTTTATAATAATAATAGAATATTAATATTAATATAAGATAAATGCAATTAAGATATGATACTTTGTAACATCATGATATAAATATTTAGATGATTTTATAAATTCTCCGAATATCTTACAATATGTTAGAGAAATATATTAATAATATAATATTTCATTCTGTATCTACATATTTATGTAAATACAATTCAAAATAAATTATAATAATATTATGATATTGGCATTAATATCTTAAATGAAAGCAGTATATATTTTATAATTTATGATATAATTTTACTCGAATTAAAAGATATGTAATTGTCAAAATTTTGATAAAACATACAATTATATTAATTATGTTAAAAGATAATGTTTGAGCATTATTTAAACACAATAATTTAAATTACTATGTGAATCACTTTATAATTCTTTATCGTATTATTAAATATTAAATATTATTTATCAAAATTTGATAAATTACGTAATATTCAGAAATTATGTATAAATCAACATTTATGATAATTAATATATTAAAAATTTTATATAACACGTGCTCTCTAAAGAAAAAAAAATCTTTAAGATATGCTGTTATTATCATCATTATTTATATTAAATTTTGTTTTAAATTAAATTAATAATGGTAATAATATTTTTGAAAGAATAAAATAGTTGGCTCTTAGTACATTAAAAAGGATTTTATAAAACGTAATTTTATAATAAACAAGAATTATTACAGTCCGATGATTTTAAAATTTAAACACATAGACGTATACCACAGAAAATGCAAAATATTTTATAAAACAGTATTTATGAAACCAGAATACATACAACAACTTGATATTGTAATTTTAATACATAATACCTATGTGTCAACGGGAAATAACTTAAAACTTATTTGTAAGTCAAATGTATGTATATTTTATATTTACGATTTGTATCAATATTATAAATAATATTTTATCCATGAAATAAAATATGTACAAAAAAAATAATATAAAATAAAATAAAAATAAAAAAATAAAAAATATTTAGTATGATATAACAATATGGTTTAAAATATATATTTCCAAAGAAAACACTTTTTACCATTCGATAAGATCTATTTAAGTCATATGTATATATATTTCTTAATATTTCTTAATATATTAATGATCGAATTTAGAAACACCAGACTTTGTATTGGTTATTATGAATATTAAAATAAGTAGAATTTGAATTAAGTTATAAATATATTTTTTTAAGTTAACCTGTCCAGATTAAAATCGCCCTAAAAAGAATCCAGAAAATTTTATCTCTATTAAATTTATTCCTTCTGATGAATTCCCTTTTTGTTCTAAAATATTATCTTCAATAAATTTGATAGAAATTTATTCGGTTAATATCAAGGAATAAACAAAGTTATGAAAATAAACAGGATAGCTAATACAATTAATTATGTAACTGGATTTTTATAAAGTTGATATTGTAAAGGAAATTTTACAACTGTATACTTATACGTATGTATATACAAGACACAAATTTTCTTGATAGTATATATACAACATAAGAATCAAATGTCTTCTGCAACATGACAAGATTTTATATAATAGAAGAAACAGATTTATATGTTTACTTAAGATCTATTTTGTTACCCAGCTTTAATTCAAAAGATACCTTAAGGATATCTGTATTAGCACCACCTCTTGAAAAAAAAAACAATAAATGGGTCGATAACAGAAAATCTCAAAATTTCATATAAAACTTTTACCTTTATTTTTGAATACCTATCCAGCCATGAGCCCTGGAAATATAATTAAGACAATATAAAAGCTATTACATCAAAGGAAGAAAACATATAAGATTCCATTTTCCTTATATTTTGATAAGACTTATAGTAAAAGAAAATGTTAAGATATAACATGTATATATGTTATTTTAATATATAATTATCATTGCATAATACTGATAGCTATGACCATAATAATGCTAAACAAAATATGCCTGTATAATTGCTTAGTTCTGTGATAATTATATTTGAACATGTTTGTAATTCAGATGTCAAAGGAAATGGCATGTGACCAAGAAATTCAGGCTAGTAATGAAAACTCTTTGGATAGAAATACTATAGAAAATATAATAGCTCAAGGAATATCGAATGCCATACCTTCGATCATTGAAGCTATTAAAATTTCTATGCCTATAAACGAGAGTTCTACTATACATTGTAAGCATACCCATCACTTCATACCTAGCCCTAGTATCAACGGAAGTCATGATATTCGTATCAAAGCTCCATCTTCCAAACGAAAGAGAACCACAACCTATGGCTACTCCTATAAGGAATTCTACTCGAACAAATCCTCTAAGGACAAAGGAATGAAACCAGAAATCGCACAATCTACCAGCAACAGCAAAAAGCACGCAAGAGAACGTTATTTTAAGAAGACACTTCGTTGTAACTACTGCAAGAAAGCTGGACATGTACCAGAGGAATGTAGAAGAAAAAGGGAAAATAACGTATGTTACAAATGTGGAGATCCAGGCCACTTCCGTCGCTACTGCCCAAAACTATCTAAGGCTCCCGACAATGAGAACAGAAACCCAGATGAAGCTAAGAAGAACGCATAAACACCAGAAACCATAATAACTTTTAAAATAAACATCCTTATATTTTGTCTGCACTTAATTATTAGTTGGCTTTTGATTCCGAACAAAACTTCATCAATAAAAGGTCTTTGTTTTTCTTTTATAGAGTCAACTCTTATTTGCCTCATCTCTTGACAAATTCCTATGTTATACATTGCCTGTCATACATGTGAATTCATTTCAAACGCTCAATTATTCGCGAGTTTAATGCATATTTCGTTAAACTCATTCTGGTAATCTATATGACTGCCTAATATTAACTTTTGATAATCGAGTCAACCGATTTCTTGGAAAACTCCTCTTCTTTTCAGAATTTCCAGATTTTCATTGAAACCATTTCTTGTCAATACATATATCCATTGTTGGAATATGTCCAAACCAAGCTCAATTGTTTGAACTTGCTCATATATATTTCAAAAATCCCATATGATGAATTGAGATCATCATATTCAAGGTAATTTCGTTATTTGAACTTGTTTAAAATCTTCAATTTTGATATATCATTTGTTAAGACACGACACCTTGCGGTGGCGATTTCTTTGAAACTTGGACTTATTTCATTTTCATACCGAGGTACGAATTATTTACTTATTGATTCACTATCCTAAAAACAGTCTTAATGCAATTTTGTGTTAAGATAAATGCATCTCCAGTAATTCTTTCATCCTTGAATTGATTTCACATTATTTCTTCAATTGAAATATCCTATCTTTTGAAATATCCAGATTCGCTAAAACTTTCAGTTAATTTCGAAAACGGTGAATTGGTTCGATCACCGTAATTGTTGAATTGTTTCAGTCACTACAACACCTTGCGGTGTCTGTATAAATTTGTAGCCTGTGCTAATAGTAAACCCTAATCATACATCATTCGTTTGACTCATCATTCAGGTATTCTTGATACAATTATGTATTAAGACCATGATACACTAAATTCTATTGTATTGTCCAGTGTATCTTTGCCATTCAAATAAACGTTATTGATTTCTAGTTTAATCATTGACAAATCATTTTTCATACATCTATTCTCATTTGATATTGTTAGACTACCTCAATTGACAATCAAAGTAAGTTCTCTTTTGACATTGAATCCTATTGTTCCTACAAATTATTGCATTTCAAATTCTATGCCGATCAAATATCTCTTTTGATTTTCGTGAAACTTAGTCATTTCGATAATGGTATCATTTCATCAATTCCTGAAACTAAGCTTTGAGATAAGCTAAAATAAAGGGTGATAGGTATTGGTATGCCGTGAGAATGAAGACTAGAACAGTGCGAGTACGATAAATAAGCGATAACACCTGGTCACTGTTATTTCTTGTTTATTAGTACTAGTCGGTTCTAGAATATCATCCATCATGAGAATACTAATTCCCTTTGAGATTATTAACCGGTAACTAAAAGTATTCATCTATATTTTAGTAAATCTCGAGGACGAGATTTAAAACAAGGTGGGGAGGATGTAACATTCCCAAAATTTTTATTTATATAATATATATAAAAACTCATGTTATTAAAAGGATGTATCATGGGTAAATTGACCAATGGAAGTATGAGGTATTTTGAGCAAGCGTAGGACCCATTTAATAATAAAAATACATTATATTTGAACCTACTTCGTTTTTAATGAAACTTGGTTCAAAATGAAGATAAAAATATGCTCGTCCTAATGGCATATTCATTGTTTTATAAAATGTCATGTTTTAAAAGTTATACGCACCAAATAAGTGAAGTAGTTGAATTAATTATAATATATAAATAATAAATAATAATAAATTCTAGTACTTAGCCTTTAATGTCCAAAAGTGGACGTGTATGAAAGATACATGAGGTACATGGCCTCCCAATTGAAAAATTCATATCTTTGTGTGCACTCTAAGATTTGTTGAAGTTTTCCCTATAAATACATAGCACAATTTTACTTCAATCTGTTCATACTTTTACCATCATCTCCCCCTCGCGAATTTTTCTACATATTCTTATTTTGAAATAATAAAGAAGCCATGTTTAAGTATTTTAACCCCTGATCACTGATACCCTGTCCGACTGACGTAGGGCCCCTTAACGTATGTCAAGGCTCTGCCAAAATTCCTTGGGGTTCTGTCTCGTGGCGTAGGGATAAAGTGAAATCGGGTTACTATACTTAAAGTGAGTGCACTATATATTTTATTAAATAAACCAGGAGTGGTACCAAGATATATCAACTCTCCAAAAATATTTCCAACACCCCTAATATATTTAGAGTGCCCCTATATGTCTTAAAATACACCCCGTATACGAAAACCGGTCCCGAATACCCTTATTTTTGTAAAAATAAAATAAAAACAAATCTGCAAGCCGCTCGCGGGTCGCGTGAGGCCACACCATTAGTTGACGCGGGCCGCGACAAGGCAGGCCACCCGCCCTCCTCCGGAAGCCACCACGTGGCGACACGTGGCGAAGCTAGGGTAGTGACACCTCAAGGCTACGCTGTTGACCGGGTTGACGCTGGCCGCGTAAACCCTGATCTTGTATTACGCGGGCCGCGAGAAACTGAAGATCAGGCCCTATAAATAGCAACCATCGGCAGTTCATTCAAATCGTTCAAAATTCAATTTTCTCTTTCAAATTTCTATAGTGTAGGCCCTATACCCGGGCATCATACCCCCCTAATTAGCGAAGCTCTGCCTCGTTGTAAGTATCGTAACCCTGGATACGTATTAGATACGCTGCCCGATTGATCTAGGGTTCCGTAACGGCTGTCGTGGTTCTGCCCGACGTAGTCGTTGGAATGCCGTCTCGGGGAGGGTATTAGTAATGTTAAAATGGGTTATTATACTAACACGTGTGCATTGTTTATTTAACTAGATTATAACCAGGAAGTGAAGAAGGAAAGATCTATAATAGCAATGTCAGTAATCTCCTTTTTACCAACTGTTTTTACAAAACCTTAAATATTTTACGATGCAATTTAGCAGTGATTGAGTCTTTGTAATTCTTCAATTATTGCCGGTATTATGGGGTTTTGTATACATTACTTGATAACCTTCACAATTGGACAACGAGTTAGCCAATGTGTGATATGACCATAGCCATAGCCACAGATACGGTCGAGTGGCAAGTACTGAATGAGTAATTGTGTAGATATAAACATTGTAATTGCTCTCAATACTGTTTAAATTGATAACATTTTTCTTGATTAAACTGGGATTCACTCACCAGTATTTCCTGCTGATAAAATGTTTTAAACACGTGTTTCAGGTAACTTAGTGTAAAGCCCATAAAAGCCAGCTGGAGAGCACTGAAGGCTTAGAAAAGTGGCAATAAAAGTTACCTAATTAAAAAGGAGAATTATTTTCAATAATTGGGGTTATTCCCTATAAATGTATCAAAATGAAAAATCGGGTTTTGTCCCACTTACAAAAATATTATCAGAAAAAATTGGGTTATCCCATTTCTTAAATTTAAATATTTTGGTGTTTAACTCTGATAAAATATTTCCTAACTACGGTCCTGATGAAATTTTCCGCTGCCAAATTAATAAACACCGATACCACTGAAACTGGCTCACGGCCGCCCGCTCCCGGAATAGGGGTCGGGGGTTGTGACACAAACACATCCTACTCAAAGGAAGAAACAATCCACTCGAACAGTCCAACCGATCGAGCGTACCGGCCGATCGAACAGGCTGTCCGAACGGACTGCCTAACCGAACGAACAACCCGTTCGATCAAACCTCCAGTTCGATCGACCAGGCTGTTCGACCCATCAGCACTTGTTTCCATTTTACGCGTTACTTATCATTATGCTATCGAACTATTCAGGCTAACCCTACTCTCAAGCGCTCCCTTCAATCCATTAATCAATCGCTGTGAGTATACTCGAACCCTTTTTGCTTTAGCACTTTTGGGTGTTACATACGTTACTTATCAAAAATCACAATCTAACACACTACTCAATTACTTTAAACGCTAACCGTTCTGCATGTATTACGTGACTAAATGAATGCTTGTTGTTATGTTTACACGTGGAATGTTGTCTACCTGCCTTAACGACGATAGTACTATAGTTTGGACTCAGCACCCGTTCACACGGGGGTTGTTAAAGACAATTACTTGCATGGATTACGGTGGTAATCATGTATTGCGAACTGTCTCGGATAGTCAACCCGCAGTCATTGGTATCGATAGATCCATGTCGATAATTAACATGCTTCGTTTTCCTCTATGTACGTGCTATTTATGCGTAAACTATTTCGAACTCTATATGCTATTATCAAACTTGTATGCTCACCTTTACATTTTATGTATTGACTTTATTTTAACGTATGTGACAGGCAATTAGGATGCTTATTTGCTAGGAAGGCGATCTTAGAATAAGCGTCTAGTGCATAGTTGTCTGTAGATCTTGCAGAACGAGTCTCTAGAAGCATTTGAACAATTTTTATATTTAAAATCTGAGTTGTCGGAACAGAATATTTGACTTGATGTTATCTGTAATAATTTGTTTGCTATTTGAGGTACGGTATGGGACGTATTATATAAATTGAATAGTGATAATAATTGTTATGGAAACTTCTTGACAATCTGTTTCGCTCAGTGCCATGCCCCGATGATTCCGCCATCGGTTGGGTTATGACATGTTGTGTGCTTGTGTGATGGACATAGGCGGAAATTGGGACACTCGCTTGCCTTTAGTGGGGTTCTCATACAATAACAGTTATCAAACGAGTAGTAAAGCTGCAACATTCGAAGCGTTATATGGACGTAAGTGTCGATCTCCGCTATACTGGGCGGAGTTAGGCGACAAACAAATGTTAGGTCATGAGTTAGTTCAAGAAACTACTGATAAAATATTCAATATTCAAGACCGTATTAAGGCGGCTCAAGACAGACAGAAAAGCTACGCGGATAGACGCCGCAAACCGTTGTCTTTTGAGGTTGGAGACAAGGTGTTGTTAAAAGTCTCGCCATGGAAAGCGTAGCTAGATTCGGTAAGCAAGGAAAGCTTATCCCAAGATACATAGGACTATACGAAATCTTGGAGAAGATTGGAAATGTCGCTTACAAGTTAAAGTTGCAATAAACACTCAATAGCATTCACGACACTTTTCATGTGTCAAATCTGAAAAAGTGTCTTTCGGATGAATCACTTATTATTCCCCCGGACGAAATCCATATAGACGATAAACTCCACTTCATCGAAGAACCTGTTGAGGTTTTGGATTCAAAGATTCATAAAACGAGGAGAAGTCGTATCAAACTAATCAAAGTCCGATAGAACTCGAAACGCGGACCCGAGTTCACATGGGAACGAGTAGACGAAATTAAAAGAAAGTACCCTCCCCTGTTTAAGAAAGTCCCAGCAAAGAGTAATGCAACTTAAAATTTCAGGACAGAATTTTCTTTAACAGGGGAAGAATGTGACAATCGGCAAAATTCCGGTAATTCCATACAACCCGAACAACTAATTACATTAATTATTTTCACATGTTTGACTTGATTTTATTTAATTAAGTCTTAAAAGTCTAGGAATTATAAAAATCATAGTTAAGTATGATAACAAATCCGTTGCGATTAGAAACAATATCCTAGACTGATACTAGGAACGCGAACAAACAATACTTCTCAGTAATAGTTGCGGTACAGTTTGACACGATAAGAACAAGACATACAGATATGTCTACACAAATATTCGATAAAACTCTATCAAAAATAACATGTGCCTTTATTATTTAGAAAATTCCAATTAAAAACCAAATTGTCAAAGTCCACAGAAAAATATGGTAATTATGCGGAAGTGTACAACATTCTGCAAAACGATACAGTAATTGTCTGAAACTCCAAAAAATAAACATTATTTGTCATAAATAATATAATGGGTATTAAAAATGACACAAAATCCGCAATTGAATCTTATTGTGTTAAGCTACACGGCTATTTCAGTAAACTGACAGACAGCAAAGCCGGTACCGAAACTGTGTCAGAAATAATAACATTTTTAGTCCAAAAAGTTGGATTAATTATTTGGATGATAAAACATGTGCAAAATCAATTTTTGACATTTATTTATATCAATAAAACACATTGTCAGTATTTAACCCGGTACAGGACCCGAACCAACTTTTTCACCCGATCAACAAACTAATAATTTTGGTGGATTAGTTTTACCTAGTGTCACACTATTTTAAAATATGAAGGCTTGAAACATTGTATATATTTTTTTAAAAAATATAAAAATTTATGAAGTTTGTATATTAATCAAGATTTTATAAAAAAAAATATGCAAACAACCCCCCCCCCCCCCCTGATGATTCATGATTTTGGTGCCCCCCCCCCCATACCACACATTTTCTAAGTTGTTGTGTTGGAAACATAATATGAAGATTAGTGTAAGAACTAGAGAAACAAAACCTTCCCAAACACTCCACATTTTTCCATAATCCAAACAAAACCATTAAAAATTACCACCTCCTACTCTCTCTCTCTCTTCCAATCGGCCAAGCCAAACACACCACCATCTTCACATTTTCATATATCAAACATAAAACATGGAGGTTTATGGATGAATCAAGAAACTTGTGGGACTAGAAGAACCATTTGAAGCACTTTGGTGACACTAGAAGCTATCAAATCATCAACATATTCACATCTTCATCTTTATTTTCTAGTAAAATTTCTTGAGTTTTTAAAGCATACAAGTTCATCTTTAATTCAAAACCAAAACAAAACCCACATGAAAAACACTAAGAAAAACCAAAAATTATTATTTTTATCTTATGATTTTTCTATGATTTTGGATGAACTTGAAGAAGTTTATGCTAGTGAAAATTAATGTTGGTTATTCTTGTATGAAAACATGATCTAAACACATGCATGTTAGATCTACCAAGATTCATCAACAAAAGTGATGAACATGGGTTTTAATGATTTAAATAGTTAACATGCATGCTAGAGAAGCATGAGAAATTATTTAAATCCAAGAAACTAAATTTTTGATAAATTACTTGAATAAAGTTTCCACTTCTGGAAAGAATCAAGAACATGAAATATGTTAGTAGAAAGAGTTTTGAATACATATTTGTACTTTAAATGATTGTATGAGTCACCTAAAACAAGAGGTTTAAATAAAATCTTCTTCTACAAATTTTTGACAAAAATCAAGAATAAAGTTTCCTTTTTGGGAAAGTTATAGACTATATCATATTCCTAGCACTTTTGTTGAAAAATATGATGATTATTGATAGTTGATGATGTTTTGGTGTTGGAATTAATTGAACACAAGTTTTATATAAACTTGGGAAAAATCCATATTTCAAAAGAAACTATGGCAAAATTTTTATAAATTTTGTTATGTTCAAAAGTTGTTAAACAAAGAAATTTGTACCTAGAAAACTATTTGAAGTCTTTAAACATGATTAAACGAATTTTTGGACAAAAGTTATAAACTCATGTTTTGTGAAGATTTCTAAACGAAAAGTGAAAGTATATATTTTAGATAAGATATATACCTTCAAAATTCATCAAGTATTATAAATATATATTTTTGGTATGTATATTATGTATTTAGTTCATGTAGGAATAAATACAAAATTATACACATCCACAAAAATTGCAAAAATATGTTTATACACTTGGAAAACAAAACTATAAAATGGAATGTCCATCCTTGGACATAAACATACAATCGGAAAAATTCAGACACTTTAGACAATATGGACACTTTAACAAATTTGGACAAAATAAAATATTTGAAACAAACGAAACAAACGACATAAACGAGACGGACAACACGAACGGGACAAATGACACGAATAAACCAAATCGACAAGAAATAGTCATAACAAAATACGAACCGTCACACACACTCAAAAAGGGTTTATGCACTAAAAAGGTTATATATATATATATATCGTAAGGTTCATGCGAGAACCAATGTGAACACAAAATAAAATCTAAAAAAAATCAAAAAAGCACTCAAAATTTTTTTTAATATTTTTCTTAAAAAAAATCGCTATATTTCGTTACCATAAAAAAAACTTTTTTTTCGAGTAACAGTTATCCATGCACGTGTGCATATGTATCATTACTTCGACAAATTCGGTAATACGTTATCAGGAATAGACAATTGCACTTTAATTTACAATAGCATTCATAATACACTACTTTTTACATTACCAATATTCAAAATGCACATGTGCATCATTAGGTATAACCATGATATAACGTGTTTTGGTACAAAAAGTTTGAGATCTTGAATGGAGAAGTAGGCCCATATACATGTTTTTTGGTAAGTTATATCTAGTGGTTGATGGTTTGGTTATAGTTGTCAATTTATGATGTAATACGTTGATTGGATGTTATAAATGGTGTTTACATACATGTAATAAAGTGAAAATATTGGTAATGGTATTGTATTATGGATGGTAGGAGGTAATGGTATTGTCTTATGGATGGTAGGAGGTAATGGTAATGTATTATGGATGATATGATAGATGAAAGGAAAAGTGTATTCAAAGTAGTGTACCAAAACACCTTATTTCATGTTGATACATATAGATGCACATGTGCATTTCTAATATTGGTAATGTAAAAAGTATTGTATTACACATGGTAGTGTAAATGAAAGTGCAATTGTCTAATAGTTGTAATGAATTACAGAATTTGTCTAAGAAATGACAAAAATGCACATGTGCATGTTTGTGTATTATGGATAGAATGATAGATGAAAGAGAAAGTAGTGTACCAACACACCTTATTTCATGTTGATACATATAGATGCACATGTGTATTTCTAGTATTGTTAACGTAAAAAGAAGTGTATTACACGTGGTAGTGTAAATGAAAGTGCAATTGTCTAATATTTGTAATGAATGACGGAATTTGTCAAAGAAATGATACAAATGCACATGTGCATGGATAACTGTGACTCGAATTATTTTTTTTTATTTTTTATTATAAACAAAATATAGCGATTTTTACATAAAAAATGGTATAAAAATTTTTTTTTTTGGTGTTTTTAGATTTTTTTTTAGGTATTACTGTTTGTGTTCACACTGGTTCTCGCAATAAAGGGGGGTTTCTAACGGATCCTTCTCCTATATATATATATATATATATATACATATATATATATATACATATATATATATAGGCTAATTATAAGGAGAAAACCCACTCCAGTTGACTAAACCCTAAAAACTCTAACATGTGGCTAGGATTGATCCACGTTTGAATTTAGATTGAGAGGAGAAAGGGCATGATCGTCATTTTCTTTCTTACATTTTTGAGATTATGGTGATGGGCTGGTGATGTGTCTGCACACGCAGACTTGTCCATCTTTGCTTCTTCTTGTCATCTTTTTAATGAATTCAATTGTACTTGTGTAGAATTTTCAACTTTGCTTTTTCTCTCACATCTTTCTCTCACAATTTTCAACCCAGATGTCAAGACTTCTCATCTCACATCTCATTTATTTCTCTTCCTCATACACATTTGAAGAATCTCCCCCCATCATCCTCATACACATTTGAAGAATCATCCTCATATTTCTCTTCCTCTAATATTTCTCTGATCTCTTTCTCTAATATGTCTAATTTCAAGAATCATCCTCAAACACATTTGAAACTATACATATATCATTCTCTTCACAATCTTTCAGATCTCACATAAATTTCAGATGTTTCACACACATTTAAACCAAATCGGAACAAGTCTTGACATCTGGGTTTCAGATCCGAACAAAATAAAATCGGAGGTGGTTTTGCCGGTGTGATTAGGGCTTTAAAGAGATGAAGTTGTGAGGTTTTTGCATGTGTGTTTGAACAAAAAAGATGCTCCGATCAAGATCTGAGATTTTCAAAAAATCAGACAATCGCCACACAAAAAAGACGATCGCTGCAGATCTTCAAAAAATCATCGGACAAAATCAAACATGGCTGAGTTGAACAGCCAAAAACATGGCAGATCTTCAAAAATCATCAGACAAAATCAAACATCGCTGCAGATCTTCAAAATTCATCGGACAAAATCAAACATAGCAAGAAACTCCATGAAGATGCATTGGGTGAGAGTAGAGTTTCTTCAGAGTTTCCAGGTGAGTGATACTTTTTTTTCAATTTTATTAAATGTACAGCTTTAAATACATACGAGTAGTTGTGTAAATTAAGGTTTTCTTGTTTAGATTTTGATTGGATTCTTCTTGAATTTTTTTTTTTTTTGGTTTTTTGGTATTTTTTTATGTGTAGCCTCAGATCTACATCAAAATGGCACAGGTGATGATGAGGATGGTGTTCAGAATTGTACTTTTACAGAGCTGCTATCCACAGGTCAATGTTTATGTGAAAGAATGATTTTTTTTTTTTTGGTTTTTTGGTATTTTTTTATGGTTAGTTTGGTTGAAAATGTGGTAAACTTGTATTAACAATACCTTTTTTATTTTTTTATTTTTATGAAACAAGCTTTTATATTTAGTAGAAGGTAAAAACATGTGTGGTTACACTTGTATTAAGTTTTTATATTTTTTGGAAAGGAAAAACATTCGAGATTACATTTTTTGATCACATAAAAAAAATGCACCAGCATCTACACTTTTTGGTGACACCAAAAAAAATGTACCACCATGTTTTGTTTGCATTGTAGCAAAACGTGTTAAACTTGTATTTACAATACAGTAAAATGCATCAGTTTGTTTGGTTTCATGTTACAAGTAAATTTTTTTAACTTATACGTGTTAAAATTTATTAACAATACAACGTTTTCTAAAAGACTCGTGACCTTTTTTGTAGGTATTCATGCAGCGGACAAGGAATTTTATGTTCACCACACACCCAATGGCACTAGAATGTGGTGTCCAAATGTTCCTATTGTTTTAAAGCCTGTTGTTGGTTGTGTATATGAAACGTAGAAGGACGTTACACATAATGTAATACTTATTGCTCATTTTTTTGTTTACTGGTGTTTACATTTTTTGAAATTATACAGAAAATGTATGTTTACACGTGGTGTAACTTCATATATATGTATAATATATGTAACATCGTTTTTTGTAGTGTACGTACCAACATGTAACATCTTTTTCTAGGAAGACGACTTTTTGTAACAATATGATGTAATATAACACTTCGTGTCGGAGGAGAAAGAAAAGAAAACGCGTTACACTCTTATGTATGTGGATATCCTTTAAATGGTAAAAAAAAACAAGCATTTTTTCTTGCATACTGGGTGTTTACATTTTTTGAAATTATACAGAAAATGTAACGTTATTTTTTATACTTTTTTTTTGTAAAACGTTACATATAATGTAATACCTATTGCTCATTTTATAGAATGTAACCTTAATAAGAGGGTACATATAAAGTAACATTTTTCTTCATTGGTTACATTTTTTGTTTTTGTTTGTAGAATGTTACCTTAATAAGATGGTACATATAAAGTAACATATAATGTAACCTTATTTAACGTGTATATCCAGTTTTTCACCTAATGCTTTTACATTTATTTGTTATATACAACACCGGTGGCCCAAACACCAATAAATTAAAAAAAAAGTATCGTAAAACAACTTTATGAATAAAATACTTAAGTTACAAAATTTTGCCCCCATAAATGTTAAGGTGCAACATTATTATATAACATAACAATGCATACAACACACTTGTTTCCTAAAAAACAAAATACTTTAGTTACAAAAATACTTTTTTTCTTTTCTTTCAAATCCTTTGCTGGTGTGTCCGATTCACTGCCTTCCAACACTGTTACAAAATAAATTGTCAAACATAAATGTAACAAAACATCTAACAATTTAATGTTACATACCAATTTGAGATTATTCAAAAGAAAGTAAAAACCCTAACTTAACTGATTAAAGGAAAAAATTCCAATCAACTGAATAAAACCGTATAAAACC